>NW_012267240.1:12314671-12363042 GCF_000151885.1 Dipodomys ordii
GGCTTTTTTCTTTTTGCTTATGTGGTGCTGAGGAATCGAACCCAGGACCTTGAGCATGCAAGGCAAGTGCTCTACCACTGAGCCACCTTCCCAGCCCCCGAATTTTTTAATGTCTTTATTGAGAATAAGTGATTACATAGATTTCACAATATTGTGGGATAATGAAACTTAGCTAAAGTCACAAATACAGTTTAACCTTCATAAGGCAAATTATCTACAAAGCTGGTAAACTCTACAAACTTTGACAATACGATTTCTTCCAAATAGGGTGATATATACATTTCTTTCCTTTTGCTTAGTGTAAACAGTTCCCTCTTTGTCTCTTATTCCCTCCTTCCCTCCCATCACTGCCTTTGAGTTGTGTAGTTCACTTTCATCACTGTCCAGTGCAGCTAACAGGTACTTCTGCTGTGCCCCACATATGGTATATACATGTTCACATATGAGGGCAGCTAGGAGGAGGACACAGAATCAGAGGGAAACAGGTGAAAAAAATACAGCAGAGGGGTCCTGTGCTCTCCAGTATAGCAACTGCACCCTCAGATTTTGTGGGCTCTTCCTATTTCTCTTTTTAGATGAAATACAGGCCTCACCAGGAAGGGATTCGATTACAAGTTCCCCATGTTACAGAGCCTTTACAAAGAACAGGCGCTGCCTGAGGTGGAGGAAACCTGGAGAGAGGGGAGATGATTGATGTGCCCATATGGAACTCAGTAAGACTTCTTAAGTTTCTGAAAACGTGCCTGGCCTCCTGCAAGACTGAAAAGGAGGTTCAGTGGTTTAAATGCAACCTGTTCCTCATTTGCCTGGAGTCTATTGCTTCTAAACGGAAGGGTGGGTTCTATCGTAAATGCTCTGTGTATTTTCCACTTCATGCCATTTTCTTGCCACCAGGAGAGCAGACAACCTTCAAATCCACCAGTAGTTCTGCACTCATTCTGAGTTCCCTGATGAAAATCATCAGTAAGAGGACAGGATCAACTGTATTCATCAGTGCTGCTGAGCTTTGCTGGAAGTCTCTTACAGAGCTGAGCTTACTTCAGGCCCCCCTAAGCAAGATACAGTAACCCCTAGCACTTGCTGAATTTACTCTCTATCTCCCTTTTGATTTCCTCGGCCACACAGTGGTAGGTTTGAATTTTTAAGCACATGGAAACATGATTTCATGATTAAGGAAAAATAGTGGCTATCAATTACGATATTTACTTCTAAGGACTTGAAATACATTTTTTTTGTCTTTTTTGGTACTGGGGATCGAACCCAGGACATTGTACTTGCTAGGCACGCGCTTTGCCACTGAGCTACATCCCAGCCCTTAAAATCCATTTTATAAACATCTTACTTTTATTTTTTGACACTAGAGCATTTCAGAGCACGTCCCTCACTTAATTGACTTTGCAATGGAAACAGCACTTTGCACTGCCAAAGAAAGGAAAAGGAATTTCTTATAGTGTACATTCTTTATGGATAGATAGATAGATGTACAAAAGGCTTACCATTATATTATAAATATTATATTGTACAATGTATTATGTCTATTACATTATACTTATATATTTGTATGCATATAATATAAATAGTGTGCATATATTATATTATACATATATATTATATATGAGTAGTCGTACAAAGGACTTGCCATTCAATAAAGCAGTTTATGAATACAATGCATCTTGTTCAATGTCACCTATTCTAACTCATCCCTCTCAACCCACCATTTCCCTCTTTATTCTAAAGTTGATGTACAGAGGGGTCACAGTTACATGTCAGGTAGTGAGTATATTTATTTTTGAACAATGTCACTCCTCCCACATTTTCTCCCTGTTTTCTCCTTCCCAACCTCTCTCCCCCCAAGTTGAATAGTTCATTTCCAACATAGTGTCTAGTCACTGTTGAATTGGTTCAACCTTTTTTCCACCATATCTTTGCTCTTCCTTCCCCTCCCACAATCAGATGAACATACAAGACAAAGGGTACAGAAATCAAAAGATGCGGCAAAAAGAAAAAGAAAAAGAAGAAGATATGGGGAAAAAGAACCACAAACGGTACAATAAAAAAAACCTCTTGCTTTGCTTCTTGGAGTTCATTTCGATAGGCATCATTTTATAGGATCCTATGCACATAGCTATTAAGACCTGTAATCCTCTCCTAAGAGGATCCTTTGGTCTCCCTGTGTGAATTCACTGTGTGAATGTTTAGAGTCCTGTTTAATGAATCATGTCCAAATATAATTTTTTGATTTTTACTACCCATTGTACTTACTTGTAGATTTATAGGCACATTCTAATACTACAAATGAGAAAGGGCATGCAGCCTATGTTTCTTTAGGCCTGGCTTACTTGGCTTAATATAATTTTTTCCAAGTCTTTCCATTTATAGTGTACTTTCTTTTTTTGGGGGGGGTCCAGTCATGGGGCCTGAACTCTGGGCCTGCGTGCTGTCCCTCAGCTCTTCAGCTCAAGGCTACAGCTCTACCACTTGAGCCACAGCGCCACTTCCAGCTTTTTTCTTTTTGCTTATGTGATGCTGAGGAATCGAACCCAGGCCTCATGCATGCAAGGCAAGCACTCTACCACTGAGCCACCTTCCCAGCCCCTTATAGTGTACTTTCTTAATGAAAAAGCTAACTGTATACAATATTTTATGTTAAGATTTTATATTACTATGTATATTAATTTTATAATATATAAATACATAATAATAATTGATTTTATATTTTATATTAAGATAAGATGCTGCTCACTGCAGCAGCAGCAACATTGGCAGTACTGGGGTATGAGCTCAGGACTCTGTGCTTCTTAGATTGGGGCTCTCCCACTTGAGACATTCTCTAGCCCTATTACATTAAGGATTTTGATCAATATTTTCAATCATTCTCAGATCTACTAAAAATATAGTAATGGCTATATAGTGTGTAAAAAGCCGTACCTTGAACAGAATTCAGTTAAAGAAATGATTCTTCACTCCTGGAAAATAAGGCCAGGTGCACATTACCTCCTCATCATGAACCATCACTTACCCGACAAAACAAGGAACAAACATGGCTGCTCAGTGCACAGTACAATAAGCAAAGTCATAGGCAGATGCTCACAGCCATCTTTTACTGTTTCCAACAGGACTAGAGACTCCACCATCTAAAATCAGCACAGCACAGACCAACATTAGCATTGAACTATTGTTGCACTTTGGTGACATGATAAACACACTGCATAGACACCCTTGTTTTGAATCCGTGCTGAACCTTTTGCTTTATTAGGAGGCTTTCCTGTCAAAACAATTCTTTGGTGTAGTGTAAACAGTCAAAATGTTCTGTGAGGAGTTTGTGCAATCATTTGAATCAGCAGAAAGGTTAGACATGTGGCAAAGGAGAGTTAGCAAAACAATCCCATACTCTTTCCCAAATCTTGCTGACCTTCAACTAGACCCAGAGAAACGTTAAAGGCATCTCTCAAGATGCAGCAAATGCAAGTGTTCTGCCTTTAGGATGACTTATTCCGGGGGTGAGGGGGATACAATCCAAGTCCAATGACCAAAGACCTTCATTGCAGTAAGGTACACACCCTGGAGGGAGCTATCAGAAGCACTCAACCTCACCTCCCTCCACCCTGCCTCTAACTCAGCTCTCCTGCACCCCACCCTGTTTCCCAACTCAATGATGCCACCCCTCATTCCCTGGAGTAGCCCTATGCTCCAAACCACATTTGTCTAGGTGTGGCTGAAACACTTTTCTTCTTAGCTAGAAGTTAAGCAATGTCAAAATTATTCTTTTTTAGACTTTTTTTTTAAGTGCAAAACTACAAAAACAGCAGTAAGGACACAATGTGCTTAGGACAAAAAAAAAACCCTGATAACTGGTATTGTCTGTGCTGGGCTGACTCAATGAGCTCATGAATTTCTACCGGGTTGAAATGTTATATAGACCTCGTATGTCATCTAACACAGCTGTCACCACTAGGCTCTTGGGGTTAGTGAGAGTGCCCCACACTGTACACCTGTGTTTTCTTTACATTGAGTATATGCCATTATGGGACTAAACTTTACCTTGGAAATAGAGTGCAATGCCTGAGCAATGCACTAGCTTCCTTGATCTGAGCTGCCTTTGTAGAAGGCTTCACTCATGTTCTGGATAATTTTTTAACTAATTGTCCCAGAAATTTCTTCTCAAAGCTGTTAGATGGTCTGAAGAAAAGGAGCTGACCCCTGTTCTAACATTCAGAGTATGTGCTCCAAAAAGGTAGCTTTAATTCACTCATTGATTATTAAATGACTAACAGGGGCCCAGTACTCATCCAAAAGCTAAAGAAAACAGGAAGTCCCACCCTCCCAAGGTTTCCACTAAAGGAAGTGATAGAAGAAATACATAAGCTGGTTCTATGCTACTCAATAGAGCAAAGGCCAAGGGAAGAAAATTTGAGCAGAAAATCAGCTTTGGGAACATAGTATCCACACATACATGAATGTAAATGAAAAATGTCCAGTCAATCCTGGATAAGATTATATTTAAGTCAAATGATTTGTAGGCCAAAGAATTTCCAAAGGCCCAAGTACTAAATTTTCCCTGTAGGATACTACCTGATCTGGCTATGATGCTTGGTCTGTCTCTACTTTTTGACTGTGTTTTTATTTCTCTGTAGTTATTGGAAGGTTGTAAACTGGAGTGGTGTCCCACAGGAATAGTCATTTCCTTGCAAATTTGCTTTTTGTACATGAACATTTCTCCTCATGAGGTTCTATTACTTTAGAACCTGGGCTGTGATTATCCTTTGATTCATTGGACTTTCATTTCTGGGAGGATCCTAAAGAAGATGAGGTTCCAATTTCCAAGAGGAAATTGCCTTCTCTTCCATTTCCAATTTCTCACCATGTTTGAGAAAGCATTAAATCAGTTCTTAATGGTAGACTACAGTGTCTGGGGCCTAATGCCAGCTTCATCTTGGGCAATGCACTCAACTTTAAATCTCTATTGAGTCACCTATATAAAGAAGACAATAACAGAGTCTACCATACATAATTGCTGCTTTGTGTTAAATGAGATACATATTTCATAAAGAACCTAGAGCAAGATGAGCAAAGTAAACAGATGACAGATTTTTGTCCCCATAAACACACTAACATCATACTACCTAGGTGAACAAGAAGCAGATATTGTAGCAAATTTTTAATATTTTCTAGAGCCAGAAAATGACTTAACCATTTTATATGTGACATTTCACTTAATTTCTCATCTTTCATCATATTTATAGGTAAATAACAGATGTCTTGCTTTCCACTTTCAATTTTGCTGAAATATTCCAGTAGTTTCATCATTTTTTCATCTATCTTTACTTAATTTTAGTCAAACACTTCACTCATTTCAATCACTTTATAATAGTTACTTAAATAGAACCCTAGGATTGTTTTCTTGGCTTTATTTGTGCCTCAAAGAAATTGCCAAACAATTTTTATTTTCTCTAAAGTATTTCCCAAATTTCTTCTTGATTACTATGTTGGTCTAGTCAGAAATTACCTTCATTTCAAAACCATCTGTATTTATTTTATCTTTAATCTCTTGTTGCTTTGAGAAATACCCTTAAAATAAGTATTATAAACGTCAACACCAAATAACGTATAGCTTGAAAGACTTCCTGTATTTCATTCACATTGCTCCATAATAAATCTTGAAACACACTTCCCTTATTTTTTAAATATAAAAATATTAAATATAAGACTATTTAAAAACAAAATTATTTAAATATAAATAATATACATGTTTCCAGCATAATCAGATGTTCAAAAATATAGTATAGTGTTATCCTGTTGAGATAACTGAATACTACATACAAACTGAATACTAAACATAATTAAATATAAACATTTCAATATGTTAAATATTTGAAATTAATACTAATATAAATACAAATAATAAATATTTGAAGTTAATACTAAACATTAAAAGTAATATATAGCCATATTTATTCTGTCATATCCTCACAAGAATTCTGTAATGCAGAATGAGAAAACTATAGGTTCAGAGAAATTAAATTGTTCACAGTAATGAAGTAAGAGACAAAGCTCAATCATGAACCTTGAGTTTTCCTACTCAAAAGTCTGTGCAAAACACTTTTAGCTGCATTAATTTTGAGAGTAGAAGGTTTGAGTGTATATTTATTGAGGAGATAATCCAATTATACTAAAACACAGAAGGAATTCTAGGGTTTAGCTCAAGAGAAAGCAGCTGCCCAGCAAGCACAGATCCTGAGTTCAAACCCTAGTACCCTTCATGAGGAGAGGGGAAAGAAAAGTTAAGAAATATAACTGTACTTTGCATATTTTAATTACAGAATTGCAATTTTCACTAAAAGTTTCAATGAGCTACAATATTCCTCATTCTAGCAATTCTTATATGGTTTCTGATTTGAAATAACATTTTTTTAAATGAGCCAGACACTGGTAATTCACACCTGTAATCCTAGCTACTGTGGAGTCTGAGATCTGAGGATTGTGCTTGGAAGCCAGCCCAGACAGGAAATCCCATAACACTTATCTCCAGCTAACTACAAACACACACACACATACACATCTAGAAGTGGAGGTGTAGCTCTAGTGTTAGAGTTCTAGCCTTGACCAGTAAAGCTCAGGGTCAGTACCCAGGCCCTGAGTTCAAGCCCCAGGATGGGAACAAAAACAAAAAAGTTGTCCAAATTTTAAAAAGAACAAACTGATGGATGGCACAATAAATTAGGCATCAAAAAATGTCAAGGATACTAAGGAACTAAGAAGATAGGGTGCTTTTTCATAAATTAACAGAGTATCTACTACATGGTAACCTTCACCTACCTACTGGATAATTACTTAGCTCAACATGAATATCAAAAACAATGGTTGCTGTATTAATCAGCTTTCTGTCATTATAACAAATATTTTAGATAAATCAACTTATAAAGAGAAAAGGATTATTTTAGTTCATAGTGTTAGCGGGTTGAATCCAAAATTACTTGGGCCTATTGCTTATAAGCCTGTGAAGAGGAAGAACTGGGCAAAGCAAAGCCATTCACCTCAAGGCCAAGAAATGGAAAGAAAAAGAAATGGATTGTATGGAAGGGGAGAGTCCTACAATTCCCATTAGTGACACCTCCAATGACCTAAAGACCTCCCGGTAGACCTCACCTTCTAAGTTCTACCGTCTCCCATTAATGTCACACTAGGGAACAAGACTTCACCACATGGACACTTGGGGGACATGCACAATCTAACAACTGGACTAATATAATGTTGTTGATAGTGTAGCTGTAAAGTTTTAAAGTAAATATTATAGAATGGAAAAATAGTCTGCATTGAATTCAGATCAGGTACAGTAACTGCATGACATTTCCTTTTTCTAGTTTGCATCAATAGTTTACAGACTTCCCTAGTGTTTTTTATAGTCTCTGTTTTTTTAATAAATGTGAAGATGATTGGAATAACTTCCAATTCCACATATAAAATAATCTGGACACCGTTGGCTCATACCTGTAATCCTAACTACTCAAGAGATGAGATCTGAGAATCACAGTTCAAAGCCAACCCTGGCAAGAAAGTCCACAAGACTAGTATCTCCATTTAACCACCAGAAAACTAGAAGTGGCACTGTGGCTCCAAGTGGTAGATTACTAGCCTTGAAGAAAAGAGCTCAGGAACAGCAACCAGGCCTTGAATTCAAGCTCTTACATGAGCTCTTTTGTTGTTTTTAAGGTTGATGTCTCACTTTACCTAAATGATCACAAAAAAGACCACAGTAAAGCTACCAGCACGACTATGTTTATTGCAGCATTATTTACCATAGCTAAGATATGGAACCAACCCAGATGCCCCTCAGTAGATGAATGGATCAAGAAAATGTGGTATATATACACAATGGAATTCTATGCCTCCATCAGAAAGAATGACATTGCCCCATTTGTTAGGAAATGGAAAGACTGGAAAAAATTATATTAAGTGAAGTAAGCCAGGCCCAAAGAAACATAGGTCCCATGGTTTCCCTTATTTGCAATAGCTAGTATATGTCTGAGTCAAGCAGAAAATATCAGATAAGTTGATGTTAGGTGAAATGAACCCCAAGATAAGCATTCAAATTTTTTTTTGTCTTTTTTCCTTTCATGCAATTGTTTCTATCATATTTATAAGATGATTTCTACGTTGCTTTGTATGTCCCTCCCCCACAATATAACCCATACTTTCACTGTATTTGATGTTGGTATAATTTGTGGAGGGGAAGGGAAAAAAACAAATTGTTTAACTAGGGATACAGGTGGACCCATTGCAACAATGAGATGTACAAGTCGTTATGTTGAAAAATGAACTTAACAACTTTGGTGGGGGGTGGGGGGAGGGAAGGAGGATGGGAAGGGATGGGAAGGGGAAACAAAGAGGAGGCAACAATGCTTGATAAGAAATATACTTGTTGTCTTGCCCATGTAATTATAACTCCTCTGTATGGTATTTTCACAATAAAAAAATTCCCCAAAGAAGAAATTAATAAGCTTTCAATTGCACCATGTTACAGTAGCATGATAAAAATCTCAATCTACCCTGTATCATAGCATGTGTGTGGGGGAGTAGGGAACATTCTATCTCTCTATCTCTCTACATACATATAGACCTATGCTAGACCAAGAAACAGGAACATGTTTAATCAGCATTTTTGTTCAAAGAAAATAATCTTCCAAGTGGTTACATAAATAGCAATTTGTTTCAATTCATTGATTCTGCTTCCTTACTTACATAGGTCTTATTGTTTATGAATAAATTTATTTTAAATAGTGATAGTCCAGCATATTTCCTGTATTTTTATATCTCAATCACAGATATAGTAAGTCCAATATTCTTCCCATTTAACCAGTAGAACAAAATATATTTTCAAAAGTATGTTTGATCTATACTCTCCCTCCCCCAGAAAAACCTCACCAATGTTTGCTTTCTCTGCTATCTATCATGTACTAAGTTATTAACTTGAACTAAATTTTTTTAATACCTACTGATTTTTAATATAGAAGCTACATAAAAAGATCATTGGACTTTAGTACTTTACACTTTTAAAGTTAAAAGTAGCAGTCCTCAGCAGAAACAACAAAACATGTAAACAATAAAACTGAACTAACCCAAGGCAGGTGTGTCTTGTTTCCTTCAGATTGTGAGCAGTGGACTTAAATAAAAATCACGTTCTTGGAGTGATCTATCCAAAGTAGCTCATATGCAAGGAATCATGACCCTTCACTCCTTATCCCCAAGGCGGTCTGAAATGGCCAGTGGTATTCCTGCTTACCTAGGATGCTTGTATGGGTCACTACTCCTAACAACATGAACTATAGTTTCTCAGCAGTATAACTGTCAGTTCATTAGAAGCATATGCAAAACATCCCATGTCATATACCAAGCCCTGAAAGCACTCCTCCAAAGTAATCTCAACTGACAGCTGCTTCAAATCAATTCCCAGAACCAAATATTGTTTTGAATTGGGATCTGCACATATGTCTTTGACGATACAACTTTTGCATAACACATCTATTCAAGAACTAAGGATTACTTAAAAAAAAAACCTGGATGGAAAAAAAGAGCCTCAAAGACAAGAGCAGAACACATTCACAACCTTAACAATTCAGGTGTCATTAAAAATTGAAATATGACATGAAGTCTCAGATGTGATTGCGGAGAGCTCACTTTTTAGATCTTAAATATCAAAACCATCTCTACTTTCCTGAGAAAACAAAAGCAAAGGGCAAGAAGCTCCCAGTTGTTACTCTGTTTAGGTTCTTTTTATAAAGAAAATCAGAATAAAGGTTGATATGAAATGGATTATCAGGAGCACTTCGCAACCTACTTCTGCTATTCCTTAAGGCAGAATTAAATGGAGTTGGAGCTCCATACAGCTTCCATCCTCATTTTTAGGTTCTAAATGAATAACAGATCAAAACCTCAGGGACTAATGACATTAAAAAGCACAGGATGAAACCTGCCGTCAGTCTAAGAAGCTTGGCTAATCCTTGGCGGCAAGGAAAGAGATCCTACACAGTTTGCCTCTTTCTCTGATTGGGATTTTGGCAAACAAAAGAAAAGAAAAATGAGTGGCTGTCGGGAAGCATTTTGTAGGGTAGGCATTTTAAATACTTTTAATGGCAATACATAAAGCCAGCAAACTTTCTCATTCCCGATTAATGAGCTGATTCAGACTCTCAAGATTTAAAGAAGACACAGAATGAAGAGAAAAGGAGCTTCTTTGATCTCTTTTACTGCTGGATTGGTTAACTTTCTGTGACTCTAATAAATACCTGAGATACTTAACTTATAAAGAGGAAAGGTTTACTTTGGCTCACAGTTTTAAAAGTTTCAGTCCATGATTGGGTAGACACATTAGTTCTTTAGTGAGAGGGTGGCAGCAGGTGATGATGTAAAATCAATCAATTAATATTATGTGCGTGTGTGTGTGTGTGTGTGTGTGTGTGTGTGTGTGTGCCCACAGACTCATGTGCAAGTGCTGTGGCTTGAACTTGGAGTTTGAGCGGTGTCTTTCTGATGCTTTTTCTCAAGGCTAGTGCTCTATCACTTGAACCACAGCTCTACTGCTGGCTTTTCTTTGGTCTCCACTTTCAGCTTTCTGTGGTTATTTGGAGATAAGAGTCTCAATGACTTTTCCTTCCTGGGCTGGCTTCAAACTGTGATCCTCAGATCTCAGCCTTCTGAGTAGCTAGGATTACAACTGAGTCACAGGTACCCAGTCATAAATTTAATGCATTATATATATTTTAATGCATTATATTTTACCTGTCTAAACCAGTAAGTTATATAAAACCTTAGTTTCTCTACAGGGATCACTCACACCATTTCACACTTTACACAAATGGACAATGGAATCTATATAAATGCTACTTACAAAAATGTCTATAAGCTTTGGAGAGTACAGCTAATTAATGTCACTAGTTGAAGCCAACATGCTTGTACTTATAATGCTGAGGCAGAAGTATTGGGGGTTCAAGGCTCTCCTGGACTACATAGTTCAAGCTACAGAATAAGAACATGTCACAAAAAAAAAAAAACAAAATACAACTAGCTAAATTTTATAATGGTAGTTGAATTTGCTTAATTCAAGCCACATATAGCATCGATCCCCACATTCTTTAATATTTATATTCATTATTAACATTTTATGTTGTCAGTTAAGAAGTGGACATTGTAGAATACCTTTACTATCTTCTCTCTTTTTTTGTTGTTGTTGGGTTGTTTTTTTGTTGTTTGTAGGTCATGAGGGTTGAACTCAGGGCCTGAGCACTGTCCTGAGATTTCTGGCTCGAGGTTAGTGTTCTACCACTTTAAGCCACAGTGCTGTTTCCAGTTTTCTCATGGTTACTTGGAGATAAGAGACTCACAGACTTTCCTGCATGGGCTGGCTCTGAACGGCGATTCTCAGATCTTTGCCTCCTGAGTATCTAGGATTACAGGCACGAGACACAAGCGCCCAGCTTATCCTCTCATATTTATATATAAGTTTGAATATCATTAAATTTCACTTTTTAGTGTAACCCCCTTTATTTAGAGTTGAGGAGAACAGGCTGACATTTCCCTAGGAGTCTGAACTAAATGCACTTAGTAGTCCATGCAAGGAACCTATAGCTAGTGCCTTACTGTGTGAAAGATGGGCTCTCTAGAACTTGTGTGTGAGTGTGGAAGGACAAGTACCTGCCATCAAGTTCAGAATCCAGTGGAGATATTAGCATGAAGCCAATTATCTTAGCATTTGGAAAGGTTAAAAGACATGCTCTCCTTCTCTGAGGGGAGGAGGAGCGGCAGGAAAGGTCAGAAAGATTGGACATTTGCACCGATGCTTGAAAGATGAGTTTAAAATTGCAAAGCAGAAGAGACAGGCAGAAGGGGTACTGTAGGGAAAGAAAAAAAGAATGGGGAATAGATAGGAAAGAAGACACTATACTAGAACAACTCAGGTCATTTAAGGAAGTTTGAGAATAGAGTGAATGAAATGAGAAGGAAAAGGTTACTCCATCACTGAGATAATTAAAACGCTTTGATTAGTGCATCATGGCTGGAGAGAAATAAAACCTTAGGAAGGCAGCAAGTAGAGTAGACATTGACTGAATGAAGCAAACCTGTGCAGAGGGTACTGCAAGAGATAAATAATCCAGAACACAAAGCTTAGAGTCCTACAGTATTTAGGAGTGAATGTAAGAGACATTGAGAAGGGCAAGGCATTAGACTTTGATAAGCTTTGGGTTGCAGAGGTCAAAAGAGGAGATTAGATAAAAATGTATTCCCACATCCCTCCCAGATTGAAGAGCACACACATGATGCATATGGAGGCCTTTGACTCAATACCTATAACACGGAAGGATATGAAATTAGTGTAAGCACATTGACTGCTGAGTTGACTTCAGAATCACAGCAATGAGAACTGTAGGTAGCACATTGCACACAGTTAACTGAGCCCATTATTTACTGGTTTAGTGTTTGGCATGGGGTGGAGGCAGTGTTGGTGTGGCCCACATGGAGGTTTAGATTTCTCACAGAAGGAGGAGGAGGAGGAGGAGGAGGAGAAGGAGGAGGATGAGGAGAAGGAAGAGGAGAAGGAGGAGGAGGAGGAGAAGGAAGAGGAGAAGAAAAAGAAGAAGGAGGAGGAGGAGGAAGAAGAAGAAGAAGAAGAAGAAGAAGAAGAAGAAGAAGAAGAGGAAGAGGAAGAGGAAGAGGAAGAAGAAGAAGAGGAGGAGGAGGAGGAGGAAGAAGGAGATCATCTCAACCAGAGAAAAAGGTGCTGAGCCAAATTTCCATCGGGTAGTTAATTCTCAGACAATTCATCTTCTTTATTTCTTTTTAGTATTATCGTTAAGTAGTTGTACAAAGGAGTCGCCATTTCACCAACTAGTTTTCAAATACAACATATCTTGGTCAATGTCAACATTCTCAACATTCTCACCCACTCATCCCCTAAACACCTTCCCTCTCTTCTTCTTAATTTTGTAAGATATACATATATTCTTGGCTGTATTCTCTCCCTCTTATCCTCTTTACACATCTACCCTTTCCCCCTTGACCCACCCCTTTAGAGAATCAGCTTCCTGGTGTTTTAATTTGCTGAACTTTGATTTTGGCTTTCTAAGGAATTGCACTATTTACAATCTCCCTTGAAGCCACTGTATTTCAGTGAATACATTTGAATACATTTGCATAGAATCCAAAGTATTTACTTATAAATGTATAAGTTATATCTAGCTTCCACTATAAAGAAAATATGCATGTTTTATCGCTCTGGGCCTAATACAATCTTTAGCTCTGAACTCATTCAGTCATTATTTTCACATTTTCACCTTCCTTTACTAAATGTTTTATCAGTATTGGACATTGAGCCAGCCAAGTGTTGTGACTGCTAGAGAATATGACTATCATGGCAACTGTCCTGTCTGCTCGAAATTCTTTCTGCAACATTTCTGAATGGTACTGCGTTTATCCTGCAATAAACATGCACAACTGACTTGCAGAGGACACTTCAGAGCCCAAGGTCTCCTTACAGCCCAGATTACCTTGGGGGGAAAGAAAAGGAAGACTTCTAGAAGCAGGGTTGAGTTTACACTCACCCCAGTCACCAGCACATCAAAGTTGGTCCACACAATGCATTTCACCTGAGTAAGATTCCCCTTGAATCAAAGCAGGTTTCTTTGCATAAAGTAAGTCAAAAACACATTCAGTTAGATCATTTCTAAGAATCCTTAAAATTCTCATAAGCTATCTTCTACATTGTTCTCATAGAAAATCTACAACAAATGGTGATAGATTCATAAGCCAATCATCTAGTTCATTAATTGGCTCCAAACTACATCTGAAATATATTGTGTGATCCAAATCCTGAGTCTTGAGTACAAGAAAAGTTATAGCAAGGAAAGGCAAAGATGCCCTTTCAATCCTTCTCTAGACATACTTAGTGGGTCTCTTTGGTGTTCTTCAGCCTGTCCTGTACCCTCTCTTGCTTCCTAATGGCTTCTAGTGCCACTACAAAGTCTTCTGCCTCTAAGCCCAGGGAATCACTCAACAACCGAAAATAGATCTCCCACGCCACTTACTTCTCCCTCTCAAACTCTCCTCTGTACTTTGTACACTCAATTTAAACTCATCTATTTTTTTTCCTTGCAACTAATTCCAACAGAGACATTGAAAAGAGAGAAATCTTGAGGAATCAAGATGGCGGAGTAGTAATAGATTTATTTGAGCTCCCTTTGATCACACAGCAAGGAGCTCCACTTCAAGACACCACACCAAACAAACTAGAAATGATCCAAATTTGGCACCAAGCAAAAAAAAAAAAAGATTCAAATGTAAGCATCTACAACAGGGGAAATAAACATCAGAAGAAGGGGTGACAAGGGAACTCATCTGTACATCAACTTTATAATAGCAATGTGAAGAGAAAGAGAGAAAAATCTAATAACATAACCCTCTACTATGCACCTGAGTCTCTGATACCACCAATGTTATTTATATTCATACAAGGATACGTTTGCTCGTTCGAATAAATTAGTTTTGTATATGAGCAGAGCAATCTGAAGTAAAACTGAGAATGGCTTAGAGAATTCTTTCCTTCATCTATTCAACAGGTAATTTTCTTCAGAGTCTGTTTCGTTCTTGGTATGGTATGAAGCCCTATGGATTTCATTCTGAAGGAGGAGTGCGCTGACCAAGCTGAAGAAAGGGTAGCACCTTCATTCCATAGTTACAGGTTCCTGCAGATGAAACATCACTGATGCAGTATGTGTCAAGGAAACTAATTAGGGAAAACAGAGCCACCACTAGGGAGCTTTCTGTTAGAAAAATCTGAGCCCAGAAATCAGCACCTCTAATTCTTCTCTTTATGTTTACATTTTCTGTCCTTGCTCATCTTCTGACACTCTTCTTCCAAGTAGCCAAACAGGTGGGTGGTAGCTTACCTAACTGAAGTCCCTCAAGCAACAATAATAACATCAAACAGAGATAAATCATTTCTAATGCCAATATTTAAGTCACAGGACAGGCAAATTCAATGGAGAAATGTCTTCCCTTACCACTCTACCTCCCACAAAATACATAAAACATGCAAGCCCCAAATTCTGAATAAAGAGTATTTCAAGTACTCCAATACTGTTATTGTCCATAGATGCCTTGTTTCATTTTAAAAATAGGCAATCATGACTCCTTTATATATTTTTTTCTATGAATAGCTGTACTATTTTCAGATGTCACCTGAAGGATGAAAAGGAATCATTAGTAACTGAATGAGTTTCCTTCAAAAATCACAGACATATAGCTAAATGGTAGACATAGGCTCAGTGGTAGAACAGTTGTCTAATAAGCATGAGGCTCCAAGTTCAAACCCTAATACCACCAAAAAAGCAGTAGTTAAAAAGCACAGACATAGAAGATTGATTCATATTTTAAGTTAGAAACAGAAGCATGGATTTTCTGATCACATCCCGATTGCTAGTTGGCAATTCATTATGTTAATTATAGAAGGGAAAGCTGAAACAGAAAATAAAATGTTTTACTCTAGCAAGGGCCCACCAAACCCTTAACTTACTAGCTGTGTCCCTTAGGGAAAGTAACTTAAATTTTGTAGGATATAGAATTCTCAACTGTAAATTAAGTAATTTATAACTTTCTATGAAAGTTCAATGAAGTGATCTATATCGTGTACATATTAATGACTGGTATGCAATAATTCTTTACTAACTTATGAATTGTTATGTACATCTTATGAATAAATTATGAAAATTAGCCACAGCAGAAACTAAATTTCATGATCCTTTGTATTTCATACATAACTACATAGAACCCTCATAGAACCTTTATAATTTATAAGTAAGTTTGGTGAAATGATCTATGTAAACTTCATAAGTCAATGTCTGGCATATAATAATTACTTAATAATGTATTATCATAAATAAATAATGCTTCCCTGATTATTTATATTGAGGAAGTGATTTTATTAATTGTTTTATCATCATCACTAGAGCACGATACTATGAAAGATATTAAAGTATTGAAAGTAAGGAGTGAATGCCAGGTACCACTGGCTCATGACTATAATCCTACCTCAGGAGGATGAAATTTCAGGAGAGTGGATAGAAGCCTGCCTTGGGCAGGAATGTCTGAGACTTTTCCAATTAACCACAAAAATAAAAACCAAGCCATTAGCCTTGAGCATAAAAGCTCAAGGACAGTGGTCAGGCCCTGAATTCAAGCCCCAAAACTGGCTCAAAAAATAAAAAAGGAATATAAGTTTTAAAAAGGTCAACTAATTTCCTTAACATTATGGAACCATGAAAGGCAAAACCAGGACTTAGAACCATGTTGATTGAATTTTAAAAAATATAAGCATGTACTGAGCATTGGTTACTCACACCTGTAATCCCAGCTACTCAGGAGGTTGAAATATGAAGATCACAATTTGAAATCAAGCACAACCTGAGAGTCTCTATCTCTTGTTAACTAGGAAAAAACTAGACTGGTGGCATGGCGCAAGTGGTAAAGCACCAACTATGAGCAGAAAAATCTGAGAGTATGAGGTCCTGAGTTCAGGCCCTGATTACAGACATGAATGCATATACATAGACATTCACATATATATATATATATATATATATATATATACATATATATATATATATGAACATTTAAGAGGAAAAAGTAGAAAATTGCCACCTCAAGAACTTCAAAAGCTAATAGTTGCTAGGAATTTGAAATAAGTCTTTAACAAACATAATAAGTTTATTATATTAACTCGGATTTTAAAAAAATGGAAAAAATGGGTTTTAATTATTCATATATTTTATTTGTATACTTATGTATTTCTAATCAGAAATTGTCATTACTACAGTAGATCCAAAATCATAATCAACAAATTTCTACTGCATGAACCAGGCCCAATTCTAGGCTGTTAAAAATCTTTGCCATTGACAAACTCAGATTCATCTTTATTATTATTAAAAACACTCATAGCAAAACAAAATTGACTTATAAAACTCAAAGAGAAGCCATGCAACAGTGGCTCACTTCTGTAATCCTAGCTATGCAGGATTGTTGTTCAAAGCCAGCCTGGGCAGGAAAGTCAGTAAGACTCTTATCTCCAACTAACCACCAGAAAAAGTGAAGCTGTGACTCAAAGTAATAGAACTCTAGCCATGAGCAAAAAAGCTCAGGGTCATTGCTCAGGCCCTGAGTTCAAACCTTATAACCGACAAAACACACACACACACACACACACACAGAGAGAGATTTCTTCAAACTGTGATATATACACATTTTAAATAAATGCTAGATTGGGTCTAAAAACTGTTTTAGGTTTGTAATATAATGCAGCTTTCTCCAGTGGAAAATTGTTATAAATGGGGGTTCCCTCCCCCAAACTTCCAAAACTATAGAAATTTCTAGCAGATTTCTTGGTCTTGAACAAGATGATGACAAAAATGCAGAACCAAGGAAGAGGAAATGAAGGTCAAAGTTTAACTTCTCTTCACTGGAAGAGTTAGCTAAGGATAAACTATAAAGAAGTGAAATTTGCCCTCTCCTCTCTCCAGCCCTCTACAACAGCAATTTGTGACTCTTCTGCTACACCTTCTCACCCTGGACACTGATCATATCCAAAGTCCCTGGTGGTTCATAAAGGCTAGACTAGACTGCAACTCTCAACGCAGCTCTGAACGACAGGAATGAGGGTTCTGCTTCTACTGCTAAATAAGATCATAAACTAGCCTTATTATAAAAATCCCAGGTCTTTTGTCTGCATCAACACTTCTCAACCGAGAAGTTTGGGGCTGGATAATTTAGCCAATAAGATGGAGGGCTATCCTGTGTATTTTAGGATAGGAAGCCCCAGCCCCAGCCTCTACTCACTACATACCAGAGAGCCCTTACACTAGGACCAACCAAAAGGTCTCCAGACATTGCCATATGTCTCCTGAGAGGCAAAGTCCCCCGGAGTTGAGCACTACTCATTCTATCCACAACAACACATGTAGACTTTTTGTCTCCTGCATCTCAATGGTTCTTTGATTTCTGTGGAAAGACACATGGCTGTTTCTTTTTGAAGATGATATTATTTCAGGCAATTATGTACAGACCACACTGAACACCATTCACAGGGAACCACCAGAACTGTGAAGCCCATCAGCCTCCCCTTGGGCACCTCGGCTGCTTGCCTTGATAGCGGGAAATGCTCGACCCACAAAGAAGATGGTGGTGTGTTGCACCTGGCAGGTGATGACATGGTATTGGCTATTTCTTTTCTTTTAAATTATCATTATTTTTATTATATTTGTATTGTCTTTAAGTAGAGTTACCATTCAGTTTATGAATACAATGCAGTTTGTTCAATGTCACACTTTCCTCATTCTCCCTTATCCCTACCAATCCTACCCTTCCCCTCAATTTTCTTAATTTTGTAGGATATACATTGAATCTTCACTGCATTTTCCCCTAATTCATTCATTCATTCATTCATTTATTGCTGATCCTGGGGCTTGAACTAGGGGTCTGGGTGCTGTCCCTGAGCTTCTTGGTACTCAAGGCTAGTGCTCTACCACCAGAGTCACAGTGCCAGTTGGGATTGGAGATCAGAGTCTCATGGATTTTCCTGCCTGGGTTGGCTTCAAACATTGATCCACAGATCTCAGCCTCCTGAGTAGCTACAATTAAAGGAGTGAACCACTGGCACCAGGCTTACAGTTAGCTACTTCTTACCAGGCTGGGCCCAGGCTTCTGTGAGGATTCCGCTAACCCCAGAATGATGGGTCACATAAAACCTACCATGCCCATTTCTGGCCCAACCAAACCATGAAGACACTGGTTTGTGTAGAGACTGCCTAGAGAACCAGAGTAACTCCAGGAGGATCAAGTCATTTGAGGCCGATTGGATCAAAGAGATGCAAAATGTGGGGATTAAACTGAACTGGATAAAAATGAGTGCCAAAATATTGTCACATCATATAACCTCTAGGAAGATGGCTTGTGACCCAGTCTTCAATTTGGTAAAAATCCTCATTCTTCATTTTCCCACTGATTTTGATCTCACTTTCCAGTAGATAGTTCACTCCACAAAGCAACTGTAAGCTCAGTGTTGGACACACAATGAACTAAGACAAACTAGAGAAGGGAAAAGATAGGAGAGGAAGGATGTTTCAGGAAGGCACTAAAACCTACTTGCACATATATTATTAGTCAAGAGAAAGTAACAGTCATATTTTCCGCAATTACTATTAATTAAACAATGTGAGAATAAATAGTATTGCTTCTAATCAACAGTGATATATAAGCTAAGAACAAAAGTAAGGCATTATCCACTTTTAGTCCCACAATTTCAGACAATAAATGCCTGGACACTGGACACCTATTTCAAAATAGTAACACAAATGACTTCCTTGTACTATGTCCAAATTTCAAATTACTCTGATTAATGCATGTATGTAAAACAGGCCTAGTGAAGGCTATACAGCTTACTTTATTGTAATGCATAAGAACATGAATGAGTTAGAAACTTAGTATATCATGAAGAGGTCAAAGAAGTTTAAACAAACAAAGTTCATGATAAATCCCTGGTAATCTCACTTAAAAAGGACCTCGCAATATATATATTATTCTGTAGTCAAAAATAACATATTTCTTTGTAAGAACACATTAACTACAGCACAAAAAATCCTCAATATTGTTCAGGTAAGTGCATGTGTTTTGATGTCTTGAGCACATACCATTTTTAAATTATATGATCTAATGCCTGCAAACATTTGTGCATGTCAGTACTGGGGCTTAAACTAGGCACTGTCCATTAGCTTTGCACCCAAAGCTGGTGCTCTATCACTGAGCCACAACTCCATTTATGACTTTTTGCTGGTTAATTGGAGATAAGAGTCTCATGGAATTTCTTGCCTAGATTGGCTTCAAACTTTGATCTTCAGATCTCAGCCTCCTCAGTAGTTTGGATTACAGGTGTGAGCCACCGCTACCCAGCCACTTCCAACCTTTTTCCCACAAAGCAGATTCTGGAGTGACTGGATTTTGTTGGGATTTGTGCATTTCGTGAAAGCTCTCTGAAGTGAAGCTGCTGCTGTGACTTCTTGGACCACATTGTAATAAGACTCTCAGGTTAACTTTTTCATTAGTCTGATTCAAACTTCACTTGTAATTCTAAGTTTAAATATCAAGCTATTTCAGGATAAAGGTGTCCATTAAAGCCTTTCTTCCATAATCATGAGTATTCAGCCAGGGCTGACTAATGGAGCTTCTTCAGGACAAAGGAAAAAGAGCGAAAAGAAAACATAGCATCCTCAGCTCTTTGCCTCAGTCATTTGCTCCATCAAGGGCTGTTTCCCACCATCATGCTATGAGAAGATGGATGAGTGCTAAACCCAAGCAGGCCTAGTAGAGTAAGTTCTAGAACTGGAATCTTTACCAACAAATAACAATTATAAGTATGAAAAACACACTTGAAACAACACAAATCCCAAGAACTAAATTTTTGGGGGGTTGATGGTATTAGAGTTTGAACCTAGGGCCTCATGCTTGCCAGACAGGGGTTTTACCACTTGAGCCATATCCCCCAGACAATTTTGCCTTATTTTGGTTTTCACATAGGGCCTCACACTTTGGTCTCTACGCATGCCTCCCATCTGTGATAACAGAGCTGAGCCAACACACCCAGCTACAAATTCTTTCATTTTAGGTCAAAAAGTAAATATGTATTGAATGATAGGATGGAAAGTGCAATCTAAACAACATTATTTTTATGGATAGTGGTATTGGATCAAGAGAAAAGCAATCTTTTGGACTTTATCATTTCTGAAAAGAATGATCATCCTCACCATTGTTCCAAAACATAGTACTATGGAAACATCATTATTTGTAACTATTATTAATGTCATAAAATGCTTTGTTTGTTATGTCTTTGCCCAATAATTTATTGTCTAATGTTTTTTTAATACATCAACAAAGGGTAGGTCTTATTATTCTTTGCATTGTTTGTGGTTAAATAGCTGAATGTTTTTAATATTGTAAGTACTCAACAAGTGTTTGTGAAAGTAATCTGATGGTATGGAGGGTATGCTCTGTGTTGAGAAGATACCTGTCTGTGGCAGCCAACAGCAAAGGACTATAAGCTTCAAGGAAAACTCATATTTCATTTAGCTTTCAGTCTAGGGTTTCTTTGGAGAATTCTGAGTGAGCCACAATTTGCTTTCTTCTCAGCTATTGGAAAATGCATTAGGATTCATGTCTTTCCAGAAGCGCAGTATACAAGACATTTTATTTAAAATGCATGCTTTGATGGCTCTTATAAAGAATTTAACAGATGGCAATTCAAATGCACATTATTTGCTTTAGAATCTCAGTACGGGGTGTGTAAGTGGTGGTCATGTAGAAACAGATTAGAGGGGTCTTTCATGATTAAACACCCATGAGTTTATTAATCTTTTTAGTAAATTTGCTTTGTATTTTGCTTTTTAATTATAATAACCCATAAGAAGAGTAGAGGTTCTTAACTCTCAAAACCTATCATCTATAAACAACTCAGCTGACTTCTGATGCATTTTTTCACTGTTTAAGGAATTTTATTAAAGCAAGAATTTTATAATCCAAATTACATTTCCTCGCACAGTTATCAATTCTGTTACTTAGAACTGACATCCTGAGCTATTCCACAGTAAAGAATTACAAAATTAAGGAAAGGAATGCTTTAAAATTTTGTACTTTGCTGAAAATTCTTTTTCCCAGGGTCTATAAAACATTAATTTATTTTATACATTACTATTTTTGTAGTTTTTTTTGTTGTTTAAAATCAAGTAATCTAGAACTAGCACTGTTTTCTAGACCTGGCATTTGCTGGGTACATAAGGTTCAAAGTTTCCTTTCCTTTTTTATTTATTTTATATTTTGCAATGTTTTTTCATAATATTTAAGTTTTTCAATGTTTAGATATTTTTCTTCGGTGAAGCACGAGTTTCTTTTTTTCCTTTTTTTTATTGTGAAAATACTGTACAGAGGGGTTACAATTACATGGGCAAGATAATGAGTACATTTCTTATCAAGCATTGTAGCCTCCTCCTTTGTTTCCCCTTCCCATGCCTTCCTATCCTCCCCCCACCCCCCCCAATCCTCCCCGCACCAAAGTTGTAAAGTTCGTTTTCCACATAACAACTTGTACATCTCATTGTTGCAATGGGTCCACCTGTATCCCTATTTAAACAATTTGTCTTTCCCCTTCCCCTCCACAAATTGTACCGACATCAAATGCAGTGAAAGCAGGGGTTATACTGTGGGGGAGGGGCATACAAAGCAACAAATAAATAATCCTATAAATGTGTTAGAAACAATAGCATGAAAGAAAAAAATTTGAGTTCATATCTTAGGGTTCATTTCCCTAACATCACCTTATCTGACCTTTTCTGCTTGACTCAGACATATACTAGATATTGCAAATAAGGGAAACCATGGGACCTATGTTTCTTTGGACTTGGCTTACTTCACTTAATATAATTTTTTCCAAGTCTTTCCATTTCCTAACAAATGGGGCAATGTCATTCTTTCTGATGGAGGCATAGAATTCCATGGTTTATATATACATTTTCTTGATTCATTCATCTACTGAGGGGCATCTGGGTTGGTTCCATACTTTACGAGTTTCTTTTCATGGTCCCTGATCAATTTTTAAACAGTTGGAACACCAGTGGCACTGTTAACTGCATTCTGGGCAGCCTCTTTGGCTTGGTGGGCTTGTAGTACAGCTACAGCTTCATCAACCTTAGAACGCAGAGACTCTGGAGACTCAAGCATATGAAGTAGTTCTGAATTATCTATCTCCAATAACATGCCAGTGATTTTACCAGTAGGAGTAGGGTGCATGGCTTGGATAAGAGGAAACAGCCTTTCACCTAACATTTGCTTTTGCTCTTGAGGGGGGGCAGATGCCAACATGGAAGCAGTCAAAGGTTCCTGACCTTGTACATGAACAGCAGGCTGTTGCATGGTAACTTGTGGCTGTGCATTAAGATGTTGCTGAGGATTGCGGACTCCTGCAGCCTATTTATATTGGGGAACGGTGCGGACAGCAGGAGTGGCTGCTGCATCAGCAGCTGCAGGAGGTGGACCCATTGTTTGTGTTGATGTGTTAGCAACACGCTGTGTGGACCTGACTCGTGGAAACTGTGAAGAAGCTGGTCTCATAGTACTAAATGGTGGTCTAGGAGTGGCTGGGCAGATAGCACCGGGCATGTTTTGGAATGGATGAGGTCTGGCACCCTGAGCAGTCCAGCGAGGACTTGGTCTTAGTTGGGCAATCTGTAGGAGGATAGTATGCAGCACAGTTCTGAGTCTGTGGGATAGCTGCCATGAAGTAACCTGAAGGAGGTGCTGGCTGGTAGGGGTTGATTACGGGGTTGGGCACAGCTCGTACACTTGCCATTCTCTGCATCTACTGGTTAGTGAGGTGAGCTTGGTGCTGAGCTAAAGCTACATATAGTGGCTTTGTGGCCACAATTCTACCATTCATTTCTGTAACTGCTTTAGTAGCTTCTTCTGGGGAGGAGAAACACACAAACCCAAACCCTTGGCTTCGACCACCTTCCATCATAACCTTTTCACTAGTGATTGTACCAAATGGAGAAAACTCTTTCCAGAGATGCTCGTCATCAATACCATCATCAAGATTTTCCACATAAAGGTTAACACCCTGGTATCTGGTGATCCTATCTTGCTTCCTGATGCATATTTTAAAGGAGGGAAACTTTTAATAAAGGAACTATTAGATTATTAAAGAACTAAAGATTATTGTGAAGCAAATATATACTTGTTGTTTTTCTGATTCAAATTGTGGTGTGTGTGTGTGTGTGTGTGTATGTGTGTATGTGTGTGTGTGTTTTGTGTCCAAAAACCTATTAGCCAGGCAGGTGCCATTTTTTCCCAGGTGAGATAGGGATGTTTCTAATGTATGCAATACCAGCAAAGTGACAAGTAGAACAATTATGTTAATGAGGTCAGGTAGTGAAATCAACATTAAACAGCATAATGCTCCTGACCATTGCTCTATTAGAGGCTGTAAAATATACTGATGAAAGCTGCTAGAACGGCTTAGCAATCACAGACTATACTACCTTAGGCTTATCAAATTACCTGAAAGACATTTAGGGAGCAAGGAAATACAACTGAGAGAACTATATTAGTACTGCAGACGATTGATATACCCAGGCTCTATCCAATGCCCACAAGACATGCAAAGCAAATTTCCCTTTAGGTGGAAATATTGAAAATCTCTACTGCAATTTACTTACTCTGCACTGTCTCCTACCACACTTCTCTTTATTTTCTTTTTTACTTCATGACAACTTACCACATTCCCTGGACTGGGACATCACATCTTATATTAAGAGTTCATTTTGTAGAATTAGGCTTGCATTTTTGAAATTGGCAATCTCATCTCTGTGTTGTGTGTTTTTGCGTGAGAGAAACAGAGGGAATACCTGTCTATATGTGCACACTAATTTATAATATATATCGATAAAATTACCACATACCTTTGGATTCTTTTTGATCATTTTTAGTTCCCTATTGCCATAAATGTTCCTTTTATAATAAAGAAGCTATTTTTCATTTACAAACTATACACAAAGGTGGACGCCAAACTATTTGTTATAAATTCTACAGATCCCTGTTTCCACAAGTGCTTGCACAACTGACAGTCATAGGGAATCAAAATCTTTATTTAAAAAACATGAGATATTAATAGGGATTTCCTTTTCACATGACAAATCTTAATGTTCAAATTTTTAAAATATCTTTTTTGTGTTGCCTAAGAGTGTAGCAATGAAGTAAAATTATAGTTTGAATCTTGAATGCCCTCTCCACCAGACACTTGCTTGAAAGAATTAGTTCCAGGTGGCACTACTGAGAGATGATGGAATCTTTAAGATATGAGGCCTAGAGGAGGTGTTTAGGTGGTTGGTGGTGTGTCTTCAAGCTGGATTGTGAGACTAGCTCTATTTCCTGCTCACTTTCTTTTGCTACCTGGCCATGCACAAAGTAATTTTGTTCTACCATGAATCCTACTGTGATGGATGGCCCATCACAGGCCTATAAAACAACACCAACTGAACACAGACCATAATCTTCCAAACTATGACCCAAAATAAACCTTCCTGTTTATAAGATAATCATCTCAGGTATGTGTGGTAGTGACATAAAACTGATTAACACTCTCATTTTCAGTCTTCAGTCATCAGAATCGAGAAAAATCAAGAAGATAATTAATGCTCACTTCCTATAATTATTTTTCTCCTCCTCCCCTAAAAAATGTCTCTTTAACCATGACCAGATCCAATGACTCACTTTTGGCACAAGCATTAGGTCTCTATTTTACTCTTTAGGGTGGTTGCCATGACTACAATTGAGGTACCAATCAAGAAGTAAGAGACTGGGCTCATAAAATCAAATGCCATTTGTGATTATGTTCTGGCATGGCTATTTTGAAAATAACACTAAAGAGAACTGACTTTTGAAGGATTTCAATAAATGGCCTCCATAGAGGCAGCCCTACTACTTCGATCACCTTTGATCCAGTATGACTTCCTGGGCAGAAACGTTTACTGCCAGGGTCTTGCGCTATGATTGACATACCAAAGAGAAAGAGCCCTAGTAGGTCCCAGCCAACATCTGGTCTTCTCTTGGCACAGGCTTAATACTACACTTTGCCTGCTGCTTGCAATAAATTTTTTCCTACTCTGCACAGCTTGGTTTTAACATTTCACCTGACAAGAAGTCACCATAATTACCTTCTTAAAGTTGTAACAAAAAGACAAAAATTCCTACATATTTATTTCCATTTGTCTGCACATGCGTAAAATCTTTGTGCTCGGCACACCTGTTGAGAAATTGAGAAGTAGTATAAGGACCTAGAAAGTCAGGACATAGCACAGAAGTTGGGTGACCTGTCCCACATTTTGAGTAAAGGTGATTCACCACGAGAACCACATCTCAGACCCAACTTGCGGCAAGAAAAATCCTGCATTATGCTGTAGCAAGCACCTACACTTATAAGGAATGAATGGCCAAAAGACATTTTCTGTGCCAATATTGGAGCAAAACAAATCAGGGTTACATTCCTGGTTTCAATACCCAGAATTCACAAAGTTCTAGATATAACAAATACATAGGACATAATAAATAATAACCTATTTTTGTCTGTTGATTTTTTTGAGACAGTTTTGCTACATATTCCAGGTGCTGGCTTGAGTTAGCTTTGGATGCTAACCTTTCCACTCTGGAATGAATGCATTTGAGTTGAAGTCAGTATAGGAGAGTGTTATTTATTAAGGCAGTTCATTATGCTGTGACTTTGCACATGTGAAAAACAGGCTGGTTAAATGCTCAATATCCAAGTGAGTAGAATGAGGCAGGGATGGGTGGGACTAAAGACAGGAATGGAGGATATAGTTGCGTCCAATAGGGCAAGAATAGGAAGTAGGTAAGTTTAAACTCTAAAAATAATTCCAGAATTTAAATGTATTACTGTATCTCTCAGACCATGTAAATGCCTCAAAGAAAACTCATAAGATGCTTTTAATTCATATGTTCAATCAGACAAGGACTTAGCTAACACTTCACAAGTACCAGACTTACAGAAATTTCAGAATTCTATCCAAAACTGAAACTTCAAAGAGAATCTACTATCTGAAGACACGTGTAGCCATCTTAGTTCTCCTAGTAAATACTTTTTTAAAAATAAAAAAATGTAATGTTGTACCAAGAAGACGCTATTCAACATGTCAATTTATGAGGATCATCCCTCTTGATCAGTGTCACCCCTTCTAACATTCTCTCCCAACACGGTCCATTTCAACGCCATCTACGCCTTCAAGTTCACCTGTTCTATGGTCACATAGGTACAGTGACTATTCTTTTCTTTTCTTCTTCTTTTTTTTTTGTCAGTCATGGGCTCGAACTCTAGGCCTGGGCACTGTCCCTCAGCTCTTCAGCTCAAGGCAAGTGCTCTACCACTTGAGGCACAAGTGGTTTTCTGGGTGGTATATTGGCGATAAGAGTCTCATGGGCTTTCCTGAGGGCTGGCTTTGAACCATGATTCACAGTTCTCAGCCTCCTGAGTAGCTAGGATTATAGGCGTGAGCCACCAGCACCCAGCTAGTGACTATTCTGTTTTCACCCACCATTCCTCTCTCCATTCGTCAGTCCCTCCCTTTGGCTCTACCCCTCTCAGACAAAACATGCCTCAGTTCCTTGGCATGCATTTCATTGGACTGCCAATTAATTGTTCAGAGGAGTTGCACCATGGGACTCCACCCTCAGGTTCACATGAAGAAATGTCAACATCTCTGGCCATAAAAGAAAAGCAAATCAAAACAACACCGAGATTCCATCTCACTCTGATAAGAATGGCAATGTTTCTATGTCACCTCTCCAGGGATCTCCACTATGAGTCTGGGCAGCTCATTCATTAGAGTTCCTTGTTGGTTTCAATTTCTATTTTCTTTAGAGTTTATAATGTCCATATCATCATAGTAGTACAAGAAAATAAAATACAGATAATGAATCTGGAAGTCAATGACGTGTCTGTTTACATGTGTCAATCTGCTCATCATTTTTAATTAATTTTAATTTTAATTAAATTTTAATTTATATTTTGATTATGTGGTACTGAGGGATTGAACCCAGGGCATCATGCACATGAGGCAAACACTCTACCACAAAGCCACATTCCCAGCCTGCTAATCATTTATTTTGATTCTTTTCCACCTCAAATCCACTCAACAAGGTAAACAACATTGTTATCCTCATTTCACAAATGAGGAAAGAAGGTTCAAGGTATAGACTTCTCCCTGCAGGTACTAAGCGATAGAATCAGAGATGAGATAAAGATGAGAGGACAGGTAAGAATTAAATGTTAAAAATGAAGACGAGGGGAAGGTGGATGCTGGTGGCTCATATCTGTTATCCTAGCTTTTCAGGAGGCTGAAATCTGAGAATCAAGGTTCCAAGCCAGCCTGGGGAGGCAAGCCCATGAGACTCTAATTTCCAATGAACTACCAAAAAGCCAGAAATGGTGCTATGACTCAATAGAGTCCTAACCTTGACCTCAAAAGCTTGAGTTAGCACTCCGCCTTGAGTTCAAGCCCCAGGACCAGCACACACACACACATACACACACACACACACAAACACACACACACACAGATATATTTAATCAAATGAATATGGCTCATCAGTGGTTGACAGGGTTTTTATTTTGTATATTTTTTATATATTTATATTATTTTTTATTTATATATTTATTATTAATAAGATTGCTTATATAACTTGAAAAGGATAAGAGAAAACATGACACATTAAACCTAAAACACTGTAATTTAACAAAAGAAGATGGAAGTCTCTAATTAACAAGGTAATCTTAGGTTACCTGAAAAATAAAGAATATGCACTTATTTTTATTCATTTCAAAGGTCCAACTAAATATCTATAAATCTAAGAAAGACATAAGTCTAAGAAGCCTAAGCCAAGCTTTGAAATATTATTGATTCACATGGCCCCCAGTATGGCCTAAGTAAATAAATAACATTGGGAAAGAAGTTAGATTTAGAAAGAATTGAAAGTTGATGACACATGCACCATGTAATCAGAAATGCTGAAATGTCATTTTTCTTATAAACTGTAATGAGTAAAGGACACTGACCAGTACCTATTCTCAATCACTGAGGGAAATAGTTTCTTCATAAAGATTCTAGACAGGTTCCTAGAATTAAGTTGGCAGTAGTAATCATGTTGTTCTTAGTGTAATTGCTTTCTGACATCTGTTTCACTGTCATAATCAGTTCTTTGATAATAGCAATGACATGAATGGTACATATCTAATCAGTCATGTTTGATGCTTCACCAAAATTTATATATCCATTACATATGCTCCCCCATCAAATTCAATGGGTATATTGCAATAATAATAGTCTATGCATTTACCCTCCTTTTATAATAATTTATAATTTTCAGGGCACCATGTAAATTAGAAGATCCTTTATATGGTAACTCTTCCAAGGAAATAGGAATTAAATGCACACGATTGCTCAATGCACAATATGATGTATATGGTGCATTAACAATCTACTTCTATTACATTTTCAGTATCAAGATTTTTCCATTCAAAGTATTCTCTTTTGAGACAGTGAACTTGCTTAGTTCTCAAGCTACATTTAACTTAATAGTATGATGGAAAGAATGTTCTGGCTCTGATCTTGTGACTACATATCTAGTTATGAGATTGCCACAAATTTTTTAGGTTGAATGTTGTAAAATGAGGAGTTTAGGCCACATATCCATGGGATCCTCCAACTCTAAAAATTTTATATTTTATTGGTGCTGCACATTTGCCTATACTTTAAAATTTTGAGTTTTCTGTTGATGGAATTACCCTCCCATTTCTTCAGCCAGATGAATGAAGCCTTTCATTTAATTTTAATCCCCAGATTCCTCTCTTGCCAAAATTTTAACATTTTACAATTACATATAGCTTTTAACTATCAGTACAAAAATATTGCCATCTCCTTATGTGTATAATATAGACCCTGGAAAGGGGAAAAAACACAAAAAATCCTTCATATGATCAAGATATATAGAAAGATTAAAGATACAGACAGACAGACGCACATAGAGATAGATAGATAGATATAGATATAGATAGATAGGTAGATAGATAGATAGATAGATGGATGGATGGATGGATAGATAGATGATTGAAACAAAATTAGATTTAGAAAAGATTCAAATTTGATGAAAGGTGGTATATCTTATCAGAAATGTTTAACATGTTCTTTTCTTATAAACATTTTAAGTTTCAGTAACACTCCATAGAAATGGAGCTCAAACTTACTTACTGTTTTCAACTATTCCTTCATTATTGTTTTAAGTTACCTATATACAGAAATTCTACAGACTCACCTATGCAAAATCTATTATAGTTTATATTTTTTTAAAAAACCTACGTGGTTATTTTAAATAAACGAAAGCAGATGAATACTGGTTCAACTTTTATTGTTGTAAAATGTTAATACAGGTTAAACCTTAACTTGTGAGAAGAAAGTAAATGAATATATGTCCAAAGTCTATGTGCTGAAGAACACATTGTTCCCTGGAAATTTGTGTTGAATGTATCTATAAAATTTACTTAGCAAACACTAAGGAGCTGCCATTGGTAAGCTTCGTTGGTCCCCACAAACGGATAGAGACTTTTTTTGTTTCTAAGCTAAAAGTGACAATTTTTAAGTTCTGCTATGAGAAATTTATTACATCAAAGGTCATCAAGATTCACTAATGAGCTCCCCAATCCAGCATCACTTTTATAGTCAATCAGCAGATTGTTGGAATCATAAATTATATCACACTTATTTGTATTCAGTTCTTAATGTTAAAAGGGCCATGGAAATCAATGTAGCATCACTTAAAATAGAATTGTTGCAACAAACTATCATGATGTATGATAAATATCACACTCAATTTCCAAACTATAATTTCCAACATCTATGACAGCAAAATATGCAAAGAAGAGCTAAATATGTAATAGTTAAAAGACCTCCTGATTGTTTGGCTCCTCATCCTAGATAGAGTCACTGGAAGGAAATAATTATATTTACAAAGTTCTGTAGTATGGATTATGAAGGTTCCTTGAGGCCTATGAGTTGAAAGTTTAGTTCCCAGTCATTTGCAGGTGGTTGAATCTTTAAGAAGTGGGACTTAACAAGAAGAAGTGAGAGCCGGGCACTGGTGGCTCACACCTGTAATCCTGGCTACTCAGGAGGCTGAGATCTGAGGATTGCGGTTCAAAGCCAACCCGGGCAGGAAAGTCCGTGAGACTCTTATCTCCAATAAACCACTTGAAAGCTGGAAGTAGTGCTGTGGTTCAAGTGGTAGAGTGCTAGCCTTGAGCTTAAGAGCTGAGAGACAGCATTCAGGCCCAGAGTTCAAGCCCCACAACCAACCAAAAAAAGAAAAAAAGTAAGTTAGATCATTGCAAGGCTCTACCAGAGCCACTTCTTGTTTCTCTTTCACTTCCTGCTACCCTGAGATGAACATTGCTCCATCACAACTTCCCCACAGTGATTTACTGACTTGCCACATGCCCAAAAGCCATGAACCAACAGACACTGGTTTGAAACCTCCAGAAACTGTAAGTTAAAAATAACCTTTCTTTTTAAGTTTGCTATCTGCAGTATTTATTATAGTAATGAATAACTGACTAAAGCTTAAAGTAAAATGTACACAGAAAAAAAAATGTGTTGCTAGGTTCACACCTGTAATCTTAGCTATTCAGGAGGCTAAGATCTAAGGATTGCAGTGTAAAGGCAGCCTGGCCAGGAAAGCTCCTGAGACCAGTTAACCACCAAAGAGCTGGAAGTAGCACTGTGTGTCAAGCGGTAAGCACACTAACCTTGCACAAATAAGTTCAGGGAGAGTGCCCATGCCCTGAGTTCAAGCCCCAGAACTTGCACAAATAAATAATTAAACTTGTCTCACTAAGTGATTTTTATTGAAGTGACCCAAAGATGATTGGCATTTTTCATAAGTCATAATTTCATGTGATGTCAAAATAAAGTTCTGTATTGGGAAATGCTCCTTTGGAACAAAAAAATGCTTATGCTCTTGAATAGAAGGGGTTATATGTAATAAAGGGTACTAATTTATTTATATATTTACTATGTATGTAAATGTTTACTATTTATTATGCATTAATAATTAAAATAAAGGTAAAATGTAATAGATACAGAAAAGGCAAAGGATAATAAAACAATTTATTACTTATTAATAAAATAAAAATAAAGATAATAGGTAATGTATACAATGTACATATGTATTTAAATGTCACTTTGTACCCCATAAATACATACAATTTTAAAGTCATAATTATATTAAAACGTAAAACGGCAGTGAAAGAAGATAAAAACAATAGTGCAAGCTATTGTTATTATACTAATATTATACTAATACTATAATATAATATTATACAAATACTATATTATTCCAATACTAATATGTATAAATACATTAGATAAAATTCATCTAAGCATATGAAGAAGGAAGCAAATTAACTGACTGATGATCTAAAACATATATTTCTGCAAATAATGGCAATGGTTAGATTCAAAATTTCACCACCATGTTATTGGCTATGACATAACACCAACGATCAGATTTGAATATTGATAGAATAGAAGCACTACCTACTCTCACTAAGAAATCTTGGACAAGTTAATTCCTTCCCAGAGCTCTGCTTACTAACAGATAATAGGCCAGAGGATCATTAAGTAAGAATTAATTAAGAAATTAAGAATTTCTAATCCAACCAGGCACCAATGGCTCACACCTGTAATCCTAGCTACTCAGGAGGCTGAGACATGAGAATTGTAATTCAAAGCCAGCCCAGACAGGAACATCCATGAGACTCTTATCTCCAATTAACCACCAGAAAACCAGAACTGGCACTGTGGTTCAAGTGGTAGAGTGCTCGACTTGAGCTAATGAGGTCAGACACAACACCCACACTCAGAGTTCAAGCCCCATGACTGACAAAAAAAAAAAAATCCTAATCCAAACATCAGAAATCTAAAACTGTTCCAAAAATCTGAAACAATTTTGAGTGCTGACATGATAACCCAAGTGGAGAACTCCAGCATGACACTGTTCTAGGCACACAATTACATAATTATTCAAAATACAACATAGGATCACACAGACTATATTCTAATATACATGAGCTTTGTGGTAAGACTTTGGTTTCACACCATAAAGATGCAAATCTTCCAAAATCCCAATATAGTCACAATCCCAAACTCTCTGCTCCAAAAGATCTAGATAAGAACTACTCAAAGTAAAAGAGTCTTAAATTCATTGAGCTCACATTTTCAAAATTGCTTCAACACCCACATAAAGCAAAAACAACTATGTCTCCTTTTTACTGGGACTTAAAAACACCTAATTGAAATTTTCAGTTATTCTAGATATGGAAACACTACCGAGGTGAAAATAACAAGTAATATAGAAAATGCCAAAACCGTGTGCCATTCCTATAAGTTCTCATGTAAGTAAAGCATTAAATAATCGATTCTACATATACAAACCAGTATTCAGAATCTGGAAGTTTCAGAAAGAAAATGTATTAATTAATTGAAGCATAACTAACTTGTTCTTTGCTTTACCAAAATGCAAGAGAGATAAGGACAATAAATGGTCTTAGGCTAGTGACTTCTTGCAATATTTAGACAGGTTAAATATTATTTAAGCAGAATCTAAAATGAATAAGAACTAAGCTAAGTAAAACGAGAGGTCTGTGTTTCTGATTTATGTAGAAGCATGTGGCAAAGCAATTTGAATAGACAAACAATGATAAATGACCCAACAAGTTTAGTTACAAGCTGAAGGATGATGCTAGACCAATGTACATTTGTATTCTACTTGAGCATTTCTACATGTCTTATAAAAACAAATTCATTAATACTGAATGGTGTGGTTATTGCAAAGCATTACAAAGTTGAAATGACCCAGATAATTTATGAAAACACAAACTAACCATCACACAGTATATCCATAAATACGGTGAAATTATCAGAACCTGGTCTAAACTATTTCAGCCTTCATCTTTTGCCTTCTTCCCACTCCTTTGTTCTTGTTCATCACAACTCACAACACCCAACACAGAGAACACACAACACACACACACACACACACACACACACACACAGGACAAAATAATCAGGACACAGTAATGTCTAATGTCCCGATTACTAATAAAAACAATTTTTAATCTATTCTTAAAGAGAGCTTAGTAATAAGAAGAGTTTATGGCTTTAACTTTTATTTTTAATCTCAAACTTGCATTTGGTGTCTTCCCCCCCTCCTTTTCCTCCCTCTTTCTTTCCCTTCTCCCTCCCCCCGCCACCTCCCATTTTCTCCATGCTGTTCTAGAACTTAGATGCCAATAATCTGCCCTTTCAACTTTTGGTCAAAACTCCAGTTTACCTAGTTGGACATATTGGGAGAAAATAAAATAATTCTATTTTGTAAGAGTCTACAGTTTCTTCATGAGAAAAGAATTTCAAAGTTTTATGAAAGAATATTTTCTTTATCCTTTAAATATAAAGGTTTACAATTTTTCACTTCACAACTATTTACTCAACACCCATCTGTACCAGCTACTGTTTTATTCACTATAAAACTCCACCTTCACAAGAGATAATCAAATAATTACAGAATAAGGAAGGGGGAAGTAAGATGGGGAAAAAAATTACAAAGAAGAAAAACAACCTTTCCTCCCAGATGAGTATTTGAATTGCTTTGCTGGTGTTCCTATTGGTAAATGAACAATGGAGTTGGTATTGCATTTCATTCAAGGTGTAACACTGGTTTTAAAAGAAAAGAAATAAATGCCTGTGACTGAACAAATTATCTGAAATACTTATTTTCTCAAATGCAGGTTATCATTTCAACCATTTTATAGTCTAGATTTAAAATTAACAGAACCTGTTAAGCTTTTCTTACAGTCAACTCTACTGATCAAATCCTCTTTCCAACAAAATTTTGTATTTGTGAGAGTTCATGGGTTCAGGTTACATAAAATGTATCACTCTTAATTCTTTTGTTAGATGTCACAATGATTTTTTTCATAGATGATAAAACAAAACCTATTTTGTTAGGTTGTACTATGTGAGAATTATGATCCTGTTCTTAGGAACATTCTTCCATACATTGTTTTCTGTATTTGGAGGCAAGTTCATTCCCAGACTGCCTATCAACTACCTGCTTCCCATGCCCAGAAAGAAACTCAACTTTCCATTTTATTTTTATTTTATTGTGTGTGTGTGTGTGTGTGTGTGTGTGTGTGTGTGTGTGTATCTGTCTATCTGTCTGTCAGTCTGTTGGTCGTGAGGCCTGAACTCTGGGCCTGGGTGCTGTCCCTCAGCTCTTCAGCTCAAGGCTAGTGCTCTACCACTTGAGCCACAGAGCCTCTTCCAGCTTTTTCTGCTTATATGGTGCTGAGGAATCAAACCTAGGGCCTCATTCATGCAAGGCAAGCACTCTACCACTGAGCCACCTTCCCAGCCCCAAGTTTCCATTTTAGAAAACTCTTCTCAGACTATATGCCCTTCTAGCTTGTCTGCCATTTCTTTTTTGTTTTTAACGGTGTCTTGAATTCAGAGCCTTGTGCTCTCAGCTTTCTCACTCATAGCTGGTGTTGTAACATGTGAGCTATGCCTCCAAGCCCTGCTTTTTGCTGGTTAATTAGAGATAGTATCTCACAGACTTTTCTGTCCAGGCTGGCTTTGAACCTCAACCTTCCAGGTCTCAGTCTCTTGAGAACTTAGAATCACAGGTATGTCCCTATGATTCTGGGCTTTCAAGATTCAGCTTCATCAAATTGCAATGCATTCATAAACGGCTTTGTTGAATGGCAACTCCTTTGTACAACTACTTAAAAGATAATTTTAAAGATCTTTAAAAAAATAAAAACATCTGGATTTGTTTCTATTTTGGCAGGTCTTATCTTCCATTCCTGGATGAAATCTCAGGATCGCTGTTAATGCTCTCTCACACATCTATGGCTTACCTTTTCAGATAAATTTACTAAGTTGCAGGTAGCACATAGGATTTCTTTCTTCCCTAAGAAGTTCACTTGTCATCCAAGGGAGTTGTGCAACCCCCACAGTGGTGTCTGTATCTCTAGAAGCAAGTTCATTAACAAGGTCAAAGTATCCTTTTCTTGCTCCAGAGTGGATGACACAGCAGAATTTCGTTTTAGGTCCTCAACTCAGGCCAAGAAAATGAGACTGTTTCTGAGAGCCTCTTCTCATTTTACACATGAATTTGGTTTTTTTTTAAATATAATACTCATAATTCCTTGAGTGTTCTTTAAATGCCTGTTTTATTGGAATAATGTTCTTCAAATCCAAGTTCTGCCCTGGGCTGTTCCTGGGGGGAGGAGTGAGGATAGGGAATAAGAGAAGCAGGACTCAGGCATGCAAGTCAGAGCCTGTGTGTGGCTCCCAAGGTCTCTGCTTCAGGGCGTTCCTTGTGAATGGGCCCCACACAGCTCTGACTGCACTATAGACTTCTTAAACCCCCAACACACCATTGCACATGATTGTGACTAATCCAAGATGACAGGTCCTAGACCTGGCAATATGAAATGTGGAGATATCAGTAATTAATAGATCATCATTATTAATGGCAGCGTCCTCAGTACCTCAGTATTCACCACTCTGGGGGAAGTGCTGGGTTATAGGCTTCCTCAAAGTGCCATTTCCAACTTCTACAGATTTTTTTTTTTACAAGAACCTGACATAATTTTCAGCACTGGAAAGTTGCACATAGTTATTATTTTATAAAAAGGTAGAGCACTTCCAACACATCTTTTTAGCAACTAGGTGACAACTGAATGCTGTGGACCAAGAGACTTTCCCATCATGCATATCTCTGACAGACACTTGTCCCTCCCACAGGTCCTGTTCCTGCTATTCTGATTTGTCCCTTACATGAACTCAAGGTCATGTGATTCCTTTGCTTTGGGGTCTATGCAGAGACAGAACATCATGGAGGAAGCATGAGGCAGAGGAAGCTCCTTATTGTATGGTGACCAGAAAGCAAAAAAGAGAGAGAGAAGGAGCTAGGGTCCCCAAATACCCTTCAAGGTCACAACTCTGATTAATTAGTTTCTCAACCCCTAAAAGATTTTATCACTTTCAAATGATGCCACCAGTGTCTGACCAAGCCTTCCATACATAAGTTTTTAGGGGATAATTATGATTCAAACCACCACAGTATGCAATGCCCAAGGAAGGACTAATTGACTTGAGGTGCAAGACAAATAGGTATAATGCATAGCCATCTTTGGCACATATGCTGATATTCCTGAGAAAGTATGGCACTATAGCAAGAGAAGCAGGAGACAACCTAGATAGCAGGAGGAAGTTTCTACTTAAAGGAAGGTTGCTAATATTATGAGAGGAGAAGAGTTATAGTGCAAAAACAATCCAATGTTCAGACCTTACAATCAGTGTAGAAGATGGGATGATGTGTAGAATACTCCAAGGTGAACAAAGACAAGGTTGAGAGAAGTATGCTCTCAAAATAACAAAAGCAAATAATTGAGGATTTGAAATCTTCTGACCAAAGCTCACAACCTTCCTCAAAGAGGATCCCAATAAAGCTCAGTACTGATATCTTTTAGACTTTGTTGAAAGAAAATAAATGTTTGAAAACTTTCCCATTAATCGGTATCTTAAGGGTCTAAGATATCTAGAAGGCTGATTATACCAATTTCATATTATAATTTTTATGTAATTCACTGTTTATCCACAAACCTTTAAAAATTATCAAATTCTCCATATAGAAGCGAAGAACTGATTTTAATGTTTTATCAGATAATTCAAGTTACTGCATTAGTAATCATTATAGAAGATTAAAATCTTATCCTATTGTGGTTTTTAAATGTTATTCAAATTTACAAAGCTTAGATATTTAACATTACTTTTTATAAAACTGATGATTATTTCTTCTGCTCTTTATGGCTTCTAAATGTAACTGGATACTTCCTGGAACTGGATACTTCATCCTTTATAAACAGATTCTTAACCCGGGCACAGGTAGCTCATGCCTATAATCCTAGCTACTCAGGAAGCTGAGATCTGAGGATCACAGTTCCTGCCCAGGCAGGAAAGGCCATGAGACTCTTATCTCCAATAAACCACTCAGAAAAGTGGAAGTGGTGCTGTGGCTCAAGTAGTAGAGCATGAGACAGTTTCCCTTACTTTGTATCAGTCACTCAACCTCTAGCTTGTTTATACATTTCTTTTTTGTCTGACTATTTATTTAGGGGAAAGAGCTAGGGTTTGAACTCAGACCCTTGCACTTTTTACCTCCAGGCCTGTTTTGTGTTGATTATGCTGGAGATTGTGTCTAGCAAATTTCTCTGCCATGGCTGACCTTGAAACATGATCTTTAAGATCTCAGGCCTCCTGAGTAGCTTGGGATTATAGGTATGGTATGGGCTGTCAACATCCAGATTGTCATTTAAGAATGTATAGTTTGGGAAAAGTATTCAAAAGGATACATAGAAAGCATGAACAAAAATCTGACCTAGTGAGAAATCTGGACACAGTCTCAGATTCTATCATTCAACAAAATTTCAGTCAGACATTTTTTTTTTGGGGGGGGGGATCTGGGCGTGGGGCCTGAACTCTGGGCCTGGGCACTGTCCCTCAGCTCTTTAGCTCGGCTAGCGCGCTACCACTTGAGCCACAGCACCATTTCCAGCTTTTTTTTCCTGCTTATGTGGTGCTGAGGAATCGAACCCAGGGCCTCATGCATGCAAGACAAGTGCTCTACCACTGAGCCACCTTCCCAGCCCCTCAACAAAATTTCAAAGATGGCTTCCTGTACCTAGAAGCAGTGACAAAGTGTGGGCCATTCTCAGATGGTCACGAACCTCTCACAGTACAAACAGCCTTTTGCAATCAATGTACACAATCTGTGCTATGAGCTAAAATGTTAAAAATGCACTATACAACTTGTGGATGGGGACAGGAGAAAAAAACTAAGAGAGAATGATGGAAGAGTGATACTGTTCAAAAAGAAAGGTATTCTTTACCTGACCTAAGTAACTGTAACCCCTCTGTACATCAAAAGAAACTAAAATAAATAAATAAAAAATATAAAGATATAAAGATCCTTTAAAAAAATCTTTTGGAATGAAGATTGAGTGTTAGAAGGACAAATTTGGAAGCAAGGGTTTTAAAAGTAGACCAGGTTCTATTGAAGTAAACCAGGGGAAAATGGAATGGTGGCTGAGTTTTAAGGGAAGTAAAGACAGAGACAAGCCATCAAAAGTCACATACCAGTGCTTATCTCGCTAAGAACTCAGCTCCTTATTGGCTGCGTCTCCTCAGCAAATGTTTTTGGTTGTGTTTTTTTTTCCCCCTCAAAAAACAATTTGGCAAAATTGAGGTTGCTCAAATCTTGATTTCCTGTATAGGGTTGTTTTGCAATGTCCAGACAATGAGATTATCATCTGCAGAATGACTTTGAATCATGCTTGTTTTCAAAAATATCTGAAATGAGCAACAGATGTTAAAAAGATAATGAAGGCTAAACAACAAAGAATTAAAACCGGCTGCCCAGCTTGTCCAAATTACTTCTGATTAAAAAACGCTCAGATCACTGTGCACGCATCTTAGAGAAACAGCCAGTCATAAACCGTGCTGATATGAAGAAGTTCAAACTCTCTATTGCATCTAAATAAAATGATAAATTCTATTAGCTTCAGAATGGTAGCGATTTTTCAAGTCTACTCTTTTTCAATGTACATCTCCCCTTGAGTTGAAATTAATTTGTTAATGGGTAAGCATGAAGGAGAAATCTATTTTTTTTTTTTTTTTTGCCGGTCATGGGGCCTGAACTCTGGGCCTGGGTGCTGTCCCTCAGCTCTTCAGCTCAAGGCTAGCGCTCTACCACTGGAGCAACAGCGCCACTTCCGGCTTTTTCTGTTTATGTGGTGCTGAGGAATCGAACCCAGGGCCTCATGCTTGCAAGGCATGCACTCTACCACTGAGCCACCTTCCCAGCCCCTGAAGGAGAAATCTAAAGTTAGGGGATTTTACTATTTTCAGCAGAGCTGTTTGTTAAAATAAAGCAAACTTTCAGTTGGAAGTTTAGAAACCAGACATAAGTTCTTCAAGGAACACATAAATATCATCATGCCCATGTGTTCTTTTCTAGGCGTTCACAAACCCTCCCTCCCTTGGGGTGGTTCCTGAGAAATTAGAAATGAACATTCCTTCTCTAAGTTGAGCTGTTAATTTTAATTAACCTATGATCCCCTATGCAGTTCCTAACAACCACAATTATGGTGTCTGGTGCATTGGACAGTGCAATTAGGAAATAACACTAACGCTCGATCTGGGGATGTCATTTCAACACCAAAAGGTCACTGCTAAATAGTCACTATTAATAACTTTTATGAAGTGCTGTGGTACTTGCTCTGGCTACTATCTATTTAGGAAAAGAAGTTACATCATTTCTCAGTTATTTAGAGATTGAACTTTTGACAATAGATTGCATCCATTCCCCTCCGCCCCCCCCCAAAAAAAAAGATTTCAGCCAAAAGCTCACAGGAAGTTTTAGCAAAACCTGAAACACATATTGTAAAATGGATATGAAAAAGCAAAGAATCTACAAGGAGACAGGAAGCATATGAAACCCAAGAACAAGGAGGATGGGTTTGTCTCATCAGATACAAAGAGTTTTTGTAAAGCTACAGTAATTAAGACCACGTGATATCAGTACAGGGGTAATTTTGGTTTTCCCTTTTCTATCTTTGAAGTATATTTCTTAACAGGGTTAACCCCAGGGATTCTTTTTTATAGCAGAACATTTACAAGCCTAAAAGATCCATGAATGCTAGTTCTACATGTAAGCTAAGAAACTGCCCAAACAGGAAGAGATGTATACAAAGACACCCCGACCACCCTGCTCATAACAACATTAATTATCCATCCAAGGAAGATTGCACAAATCAACTGAGTGGGAGAATTAGGATCAGCAAAAGTAAACAGAATCATCCAAATCAAAACAAATCGGAGAAAAGTACACAATGGCCCCGTTTTGACAAAAATCAAGGGCCACTCTTCTTCTGTTACAAGAAGCAGAAACGAGGAAAGCTTATTTTAGTTTATTGGGTGAAAGAAGCTACCAGTGCTTAAATCTCCTTGAATCACCATTAGCAGAAAGGATTCAAATCAGTTTCAAGTCTGATTCTGTGTTCAGATAGGCAGTCTTTAACAGTCTATGCTAATTGTATACAAGACTTTTCATTCTGCTTACATACACCAATCTGTATCCACAGTCCGTATCATAGCACCTTTTTAATTAAGGAAAGGAAGACAAAAATACACAAAAGAACAAACATGAAATGTGTTCACTGCATGCTTCTAAACACAAAGTGGGATATTTAGGCATGCATCTATTCTCTGTGATCCTCCTGTGGTATTTTACACAGGTAGTGCATAACATCATCAATAGTATAAGGATCATCTTAATAATCACATCCTTTCTAAGACTCATTCTCTGTTAACTACTGAGTTGAGAAGAATCTTGGGGGGGGGGGAAGCACGAGAACCTCAGAAAAGAAAGGCCTCTCCAAATGGAGTGCTCTACAGAAAATCAAACCATAGGAAGAATGTACAGAAAACACAACCTAAGGACTGTAATTCACCAGATTAAGAGAAAGCCAAAAAACAACTTATTCATATATATCCGTAAGTATGACAGTGATTAGATTTTATTTACCTTTTCTTTCCTCATTTCTGAAATAAATACAAGGTAAAATCTTCATTGTTAAAAGCTAGCATCTTAGTCCATTTGGTGTTGATGTAATAGAATACCTGAGTCTAGCTGATTTATAAAGGAAAGAAGTTTATACATCTTGTAGTTCTGGAGACTGAGAATCTAAGTGCATGTTGATGACCTCTTGCTGGCTTTTGGTGCAGATCTTATACTGTGTTATAACAAAAAGGAAAAAGAGAAGACCAAGAGGAAGAAAAAATAAACTATGAGCGGCGGCCTGGCTTTCTAACATCATGCTCTTAAAATAATTAGCTCAGCCCTTGGTCCTTAGAGGAACTGGGTCCTCTTACTGACTTGATCACTCTTTTTCTTTTCTTTTCTTTTTTTTGGGGGGGAGGGTGGGGGTGGGGGTCAGTCATGGGATTTGAATTTAGCGCCTGGGGACTGTCACTATGCTCTTTTGCTCAACTCTAGTACTCTACCACTTTTAGCCATAGCTCCACTTTCAGTTTTCTGGTGATTAAATCAAGATAAAAGTCTCACAGATGTTCCTTTCCAGGCTGATTCTGAATCACGATCCTCAGATCTCAGGATTACAGGCATGAGCCACCAGAGCCTGGGTGACCGGATCATTCTTTAAGACTCTACCATTTCTCAATTATTGTTACAGTAGGGACCAAATTTCAATATGAGGAACAAATCGCATGTAAACCACAGCACATAGGAACAGTAAGACAAAAAGCATAGGTAAACTAGTGCAAAAATGTAGGCCAGGGCTAGGAAGGTGGCTCAGTGGTAGAGCACTTGCCTTGCATGCTCGAGGCCCTGGGTTCGATTCCTCAGCACCACATAAGAAAAAAAAAAGCCGAAAGTGGCACTGTGGCTCGTGGTAGAGTGCTAGCCTTGAGCTGAAGAGCTGAGGGACAGTGCCGAGGCAAAGAGTTCAGGCCCCACAACCGGACCAAAAAAAAAAAAAGTAGGCCAGAAGATATGTCAACTTGTAGAAGGCTTTCAAAAATCCAACTCTTAAAAGGTAACAAGCTATAAGTTTGATCTCTAGACACACACACACACACACACACACACACACACAAATGAAGTCATATGTCTAGAAGGTATTAACAAAACAAATCAGTTCAAAGAAGAAACATTATTACAGCAAATCTGAATCTCCACATTACTTCTTCTAGCTCTTCTGAGAGCAATGCGTGGCACACATCCTCTTCCACAGCCTTACAACAGTGACCGAAACAAATTCCGAAAGACTAAGCTGTAAAAGCTTAAGTTATTAAAATGTAAGCTGATAGCATGTTTCAGGATAGTTCAGTTCTAAAGGAACTTTACAAAGAAACAAAATTATTCAGTAGGTTACACATCTGTTGAAAATAAATAGCATTCCCCTCATTGTGTATATAATCCAGCTATCATATATATATAATCTATATAGGTTATAGATTATATAGATTATAGATTATATATACGACAGATATTGATGATGAAGATGGATATATATATGTATGTTTGCCTGTCCATCTATCCATTTGCATCATCATCATCTATCCATAGTGTATTTTAAGATATTAAAGATTTTAAGATATTTAGATAATTTAGTTAAAGAGTGAATATGTAGTAAAAAAAAACCAAGCAATATAGGAGAACGGTGGAGAGTGGGGTTTTTTTGGTGTTTTTGTTGTTGTTGTTGTTGTTGTTGCTTTATTTTTAAGTTTTGCCTATTGATAGAAGGCTTAAAGTGAGTATATAGCCAGAGATTTAGGACAGTTTGGTAAATATCTTGATTCAGTGCTCTGCTTTTGAACTATTAGTCTATGAAACTAGTTTTTTACATTCACTTCCATCTTACTGATTGAAAAAACTTCTAGAGTGAGAATTATTAAGAAGTCTCCCAAGACAGCATTCAAGTCAATAACCTAGCTTGAACTACACTTCTATGGCATTCCCTTCGATTTGACAACAAGTTTTTGCCGGTCTTGCAGCTGATTCAGATATAAATGATCGCAGACCCTGATTTCAAGAATTCAAGATCCACTCTAAAAGACAAAGAGAGAAATGCAGATATGCAGAAACTCTAGTCAAGCAATTCCTTTAAGTGCCTTTAAGAAGGCACCATGATGACAGGACCACTTCTAGGGAAGTATCACTTGAAATAAAGTCCTTTCAAAAGGGCAAAATGTAGATGGATGGATGGATGGATGGGCAGAGATGGACTTGGAGAAGGAAGGTCAGGGGTGGAAAGAAGAGGAACACGCTCAGAGTAGCCAGGAGAGTTCTGAAGTGGCTCATACTCAGGAAACCCTTAGCGAGAGATCTCCAGAACACAGAGGAGAAGTTGTGGAGAGCATGTAGCCATAGTTTTGACATCCTGGAAACAGAAACTTTCCTATGGTGGGGAAATGGCTGAAAAGCTTAGGTCTCATGACGTTAGATAAAACACTTGTTGATCATCTCATTCCTTTTCTCAAATACGTTTGTGCAATAAGAGACATCATTTAGAAAGAAAAACAAACTTAGGCAAAATTATGTTAACACACATTTCCTGCACCTCAGTATGGAACTATTTTTTTTGTTCAGGGAACAAACCTGTTTGAAGAATGCTACTGTCTCCATTACTAAGTCATATTCAAACCCATTCTCCCTGAAGAGGAATAGGCCCTGATAATATTTACTCCAGAGATCCAAACTAAATAAACGGGAAAGAGTGTCCTGACTATAATCATTCTAAACCTGCATGATTGAACATTCTTAGCTCTGGTATAGATATTCTAGATCTTTTTTAAGTCTCAAACCAAACTGAAGAACTCAGGCTCAAACTTGCAACTATTCTCTAAAGGAAAAATATCTCACATTTCCTATTTAAATATTATTGTATAGAATCACAGTCATTGATAGATAAAAATAATCAATCTGTCATTTGTGCAGTAACTTGACCCAAATCTTTTTCTTTGCAGAAAACATTCAGGAATTCAACTTCTATTACAATATATTTGTCCAACCTCTATGAAGAGAAATTTTACACCAATGATAATGTCATAACAAACTCTAAAAGTTAATAATGCTTCCATCTGAATAGTCTAACTCCAACAAAAGCAGAAAACAATGAAAATGTCCAACAAGAGTAATAACAGCTAAAATCAACATAAATGTTATAAATGATATGCTAAGCATAAACTGCTGTCTCTAGAACACATAGTATAGAGTAGAAGAAATTATCAGTCTCTCTGCCCTCTGGTGGCAATAAAAGCAGTTGCAGAAATTACTAAAGTAATGCCTAACAAAACGTTCTTGTTATGAAATCAGATGTGTTTTCTTTGCCAAACGTCTGTAGCAAAAATCTTGGTAGCTACATGCCAAATTTCAAGGGTACTGCACGTTTTACTTCATACTGAACTTTTTAAAAAGGCATTTTACAATGGAAACCATAACTGTGCTTGTTTTACCCTGTTATACCCTGTTATTCAGTAGGCTAACTACTTAGGCTAACTACTTAATCGCTTCCCACAGTCAGATGTCCATCCAGGAAGCTACTTTATTTCATAATAAAGTCTATCAAAATGCTAAGATACTTAAAACTACTCAATTTTACTCAATTCTGAGACAATATTTCCACTAGATATATTGAATTCATTCAAAAGCATGATATACTCATGTTGGCAATTTTCTCCAAAGCAAAAACTTTTACTATCTGTCCATTCTTGGAATGAAATGAATTTCATCCTCAATTTGAGAACTTTAAATAGGAAAATTTAGTGTGTATGTCTATGTGCGTGTGCATGTGCCTTGTGGATTCTATTCTAAATAGCATTATTAATGAAAATGTTCAGAAAAAATAAATATTTGCTGAACATTCTTTTATTTTTGTACTGTAAATTCATCATTTACTCCTAGTGCCAAAAAAGTTTTTAAATCAATTAAGTTTAGGTTGCATTTGGCACACACACACACATAACCTATTGTGAAATTGTTCTTTCAGTTATTAATTCAATGAACATGCCTATTACACCTTTTAAGCAAAGGTAATATTTCCCAAAGTAATTTTTTCAATTAGTGAAATGTACCAAACGAAATAAACAAGTGATATTATTTCCATTAATGCAAGAAAACTGCCTTTGACAATGCACATCCAGAAAGTCTGTTTTATTCTCAGCTTTGTAACCGCTGTCATCATCCCTCCCTTCCTCTTCAACATACACACACACACACACACACACACCTCTAATCATAAACAGAGCAATGAGGAAGTAAATGTGCTCGCTTTAAAATTCTACTCCAGAGGCAGACCCAGTGGTCTCGACCTGGTAAAATTTCATTCTCAGATTTCCTTGGAGACTCATCTTTACCTGGAATTCCCCAGGTAAAGCTGTCTTAGACTCCTGGGGGCTGATAATTGGTGATACATGTAGTATTGTCCGAGCACTCATTCAACTGTCCCCTGTCCTTCCAAATCACACACACACACACACACACACACACACACACACACACACACACACACACACACCCTGACTGAATACTCTAACCGAGAAGTTTTCCTGTCATTTTCCTTTTCTCTACAGGTGATGCGCGCTCTGGAAGTCTAAAGAAGTTTACAAATGCCTGTCCCTGTCCGTCTCTGCCTCGGTTTCCCCCTTCACTTTTCCCTGCAGGGCGGACCTGAGAAGCAGGCAGGGAGCCGTGCAGTGGGCGGGGTCCCCGGAGGGCAGTGAGCACCCACCAGGATCAGAGGCTCAACCAGGCCCACCGCACACCTGGGAGAGGAGCGGCCACCAGGGCGGGCGGAAGGCGAACCCGGGGTGGTGGGGGGAGGGGTGGCAGGGACATCCCAGAGGGGGGGTACAACGTCAGGGCAACTCTGAGGATCCTGGGCACATTCGGACCTGTTTGCAGAGCCAATGGGTGGACAACGGGACCGGGAACGGGTGTCCAGAGCGCGCCGCCTGCGCCTTCCCCAGCCCCGGCCCATCGCGGGAGGGCCTCCGCCGCTCCCACCCGCCGCACGTCGCCAAACCCCAGGCAGGCAGAGGGGCTGGTGGGGCTCACCCAGGGCGGGGGGGGGGGACGACGGGCAACTACAAAGAAATGTCTCCCGTTGTGGGGAGAGCCCTGCATTGCCCGGCTCCACACACGCACGCACACGCACACACACGCACATACACACGCACACACTAACCTAGACACGCACCGGCTTAAAGGAAACCCGGGGCAGGCACCGCGCGGAGTGGCCAGCTACCCAGTAGCATCCTCTGGGCATTTCTAGGGGGGAGGGTGACAGTGCCACCCCCTGGCGCCCAGGTGAAGGAAGCTCCCCCAAAACCACCATCAAAGCTTCGGGAAAGCCCACCAGGCTCCCCCCTTGTCAAGTTTATCCAAAGAACAATTGCAGTAACTTTCCCCAGGGCCGGAGGGGTGAGGCGCAGGGCGCCAGGGTCGGGGGGTGAGGGGAGGGGTTGTAGGACATAGGGGTGCCAACGCGAACCACACAAATCCATCTCCGAGCGCCAAGTGCGCGGTACTCACCCCCGATCCGCTCTCCCGACGCCCCTCCGGCCAGCTGCAAGCGGTCGCCGAAGAAGTGACAAAGTAACACAACTCCCGCGGCGGCCAGCTCGGCCCTCAGGAACCGCGCCATGCTGCTGCCGCGACCTCCCTCCCGGGCCCCTCCAAGTCCTTTCCCGGCGTCCTGAGTGAGCTTTCGGGAGCGGGAGGGCGAGGGGGGAATCCCGGGGAGGATGGGGGCGACTTGGCTGAGGTCCGGGGACAGGCGTCGCTCGTTGGGATCTGAAGGCTTTGGTTTAAAAAAAAAAAAAAATACACAGATTTCCCTGGGACTTCACCCGAGGGAGGCGCGCCGAGCTGCCGGGGTAGGCGAGGCAGAGCGCAGCCGAGTGCTCCCCGGACCTCCGCGGCTCTTCTTCTTCTTCTCCGCTCGCCCCCCAGCTCACCCCCCGCCCCCGGCCAAACAACAACCTCGGCGGGGAGGAAAAGGCCCCTGGCAGCCCCGGGATCACAAACTCTGCGTTCCGCACGGGCAGACCTCCCTCTCCACCCCCCGGGTGTCCGCAGACGGTGACTCCCGAGTGCCCGGGATCCGAGCCACTGGTTCCAAAACAGATCTGACTCCACCAGCCGACGGCCGGTGCCTCGTCCGAATCCCAGCAGCCAGAGTCCGCCCGGGGAACTTTCCCCCGTCGTGGGATGGCCCCGGCCCGAGGTTCGGGTTTGGCGAGGGAAAAAAAAAAAAGGGAGGGTGGGAGCTGGCGAAACCCCTCCGACAAGTTTTTCTTCTTTGCTTCGCCCCACGCCGGGCGCGCGTCCGGGGCGTCCTGGCTGCGCACCGGGGCGGGGGCGAGGAGAGCCGAGCCCGAGGAAGATTTGGGGTGGCCGCAGGCTGAGGTCCGAAGGCAGGAAAGAGAACACGATCCAAAGAAACAACACAACAAGAGGGAGGGCTGGTCAGGCTGAAGCGGTGCTTCCTCCCAGGCACCCCCCGTTCCCAGCCGAACCCCAAGTTTGGTGGCGGTGGAGGCGCCGCCGCGGCCGCCCCGCTCCCCCGCGCTCCCCGGAGCTCCACACTTCGGGAGGGAAGGCGCCTCGCGATTCGCCAGCGCCGCCGCGGCACCCTCCCCCTCCCTCCGTCCCCCCCCGCCCTCCCCCTCGCTCGCTCGCTCGCTCCTCCAGGCTTCTCCCACCTTCCTTCCCCCAGAGCCGCCACCAGCACCGACCTGTCCAATGGCTTGCGCGCTCTTCCTCGCGGCTGAGCCGAGAAGTCGCAGACTGAGCCAAGCCGGGGAGCCCAGCCGGGCTGGGGGAAGGAGGGAGGGGGTGCGGGGGGGGAGTGCGAGGGCAAGCCGGGCTCCGTGCGCCCCGGGAACGCCTGGACACCCCGTCCACACACACACACTCACACACACTCACACTCGGCGAGCCACGATCGCCAGGAGGAGGACAACCCCGGGCGGCACCTCCGCGCCTCCAGGACGCCATCTGCGCGCCAGAGCCGCGCTCCC
>NW_012267240.1:12379137-12380984 GCF_000151885.1 Dipodomys ordii
ACATAACGACTTGTACATCTCATTGTTGCAATGGGTCCACCTGTATCCCTAGTTAAAAGATTTGTTTTTTCCCTTCCCCTCCACAAATTATACCAACATCAAATACAGTGAAAGCAGGGGTTATACCGTGGGGGAGGGACATACAACACAAGAAAGAAATCATCTTATAAATATGTTAGAAAACGATCGCATGAAAGAAAAAAACATTTGAATACTTATCTTGGGGTTCATTTCACCTAACATCAACTTATCTGACCTTTTCTGCTTGACTCAGACATATACTGGTTATTGCAAACAAGGGAAACCATGGGACCTATGTTTCTTTGGGCCTGGCTTACTTCACTTAATAGAATTTTTCCCAAAGTGTGTCATTTTGTGTCCTGTAATTTTTATTTACTTCTGTCATTAAGTCAAAATCTTGTCTGTTATTCTGTCATGTAGATGAGCTTTTAAGAATTCTTTCCTATTCCATCCTGTAATGTTTTCAGAGTGTCTGCTTTGACTCCGAGGTCTTTGATCCATTTGGAGATGATTCTTGCACAGGGTGATATATAAGGATCTAGCTTTAGTTTTCCACAAGTAGTTAACCAATTTTGCCAGCACCATTTACTGGAAAGGCTCTTTCTTCCATTCTATTTTTTTTGCTCCCTTATCGAAGATTAGGTGGCTATAGGTCTGAGGGTTCATTTCTGGGTTTTTAATTCTATTCCATTGGTCTTGGGGTCTGTTCTTGTGCCAGTACCAAGCTCTTTGGATTACTATGGTTTTGAGCCCCAAGATAAGGACTCAAATGTATTTTCTTTCTTATGATTGTTTCTAACATATTTATAAGATGATATCTTTGTTGCTTTGTATTTCCCTCCCCCACAGTATGACCCCTGTTTTCACTGTATTTGATGTTTGTATAATTTGTGGAGGGGAAGGGAAAAAATAAATTGTTTAAATAGAGATACAGGTGGACCCATTGCAACAATGAGATGTACAAGACGTTATGTCCAAAAACGAACTTTACAACTTTGCGGGGGAGGTTATAAGGGGGAGAGGGGGAGATGGGAAGGGATGGGAAGGGGAAACAAAGGAGGAGGCAACAATTCTTGATAAGAAATGTACTTATTACCTTGCCCATGTAATTGTAACCCCTCTGTATGGTATTTTCACAATAAAAAAATTATTTCCCAGTAATATTGACTTTTAATTGGAGAGTTTAATTCATTTACTTTTTATTTTTAAAAAATTTTTATTGTGAAAATACTGTACAGAGGAGTTACAATTACATGAGCAAGGTAATAAGTACATTTCTTATCAAGAATTTTTGCCTCCTCCTTTGTTTCCCCTTCCCTTCCCTTCCCTTCCTATCACCCCTGCCACCCCCGCCCCCGCCCCAAAGTTGTAAAGTTCGTTTTTGGACATAATGTCTTCTACATCTCATTGTTGCAATGGGTCCACCTGTATCCCTGGTTAAACAATTTGTTTTTGCCCTTTCCCTCCACAAATTATACCAGCATCAAATACAATGAAAGCAGGGGATATACTGTGGGGGAGGGACATACAAAGCAACAAAGTAATCATCTTATAAATATGTTAGAAACAATCACAAGAAAGAAAGAACATATCTTGGGGTTCATTTTGCCTAACATCAACTTATCTGACCTTTTCTGCTTGTCTCAGACATACACTAGTTATTGCAAATTAGAGAAACAATGGGACCTATGTTTCTTTGGGCTTGGCTTACTTCACTTAATAGAATTTTTCCCAAGTTTTTCCATTTCCTAACAAATGGGGCAATGTCATTCTTTCTGATGGAGGCATAGAATACCATTGTGTATATATACCACATTTTCTTGATC
>NW_012267240.1:12381034-12401223 GCF_000151885.1 Dipodomys ordii
TCTCTCTCTCTCTCTCTCTCTCTCTCTCTCTCTCTCTCTTTCGGTCTCTTCCGGGAGAGTTCTATCTGGATGTGACTGGGGTGTGAAGAAAGCAAACCCAAGCTGCCGAAGACCCCCCATACCCGCGCCCGGGGTGCTGGCCGGCGGCCGGGGCAGCGAGATCCCCCCCCAACAACCCTCCCCCCCTCCCGGGGTTCGGTGGAGTGAAAGCCAGAGTTTAAAGGAACGGGAGGCCCAGGGAATGTCCTCCGCGGGGACTTGAACAGGCTTTGGCTAGCTTGTTTGTGTTTTGATTGGGGGGGGGGGAGTGATTGTTTGGGAGTGGTTTTTTTATTTGTGGTATTTTTTATTTTCCCTCCAGCTCGTGGGTCTGCTTTAGTGTTAACCCATTCGAGACCTCTCTTCCGTGGAGATCTTCTTTTGTAAATAGTTAATCTTATTGGAAAGGAGAAAATACAAAGGAAAGGAGCAAAGCATGAATGGTTAAAAAGAAAAAAAAAATGCATGCTCCCCACGCCAGCCAGCAGCCAGGCTGGGCTGGAATTTCAATTTCCCAACAATGAGCAATTTACTCCATCTGTAAACCTCAGCTCCTCGCTCATCCAGGGGAAAAGCGACACTGAGATCCTTACAAAGTCATAGCAAGAGCTCAGATGAGTTATTATCATATGCTTAATTTTTCTTTTTCTTTCTTCCTTTTTTTTTCTTTTTGTATTTCCTAACAAGAAGGACATGCCTTTGTATTTCTTGGAGAGAAAAGAGACCTAAATTGAATAATTCATCTGCTCCTGTTCTAGGTTCAAAAGTTCCTTTAGACTATTCTTATCCCATTCCAGGTTCTCAAGTATGTGCATACACCAGATAATAAATCGCCTTTGCCAATATGCTACCCAAAGAAAGCCTCTGTCATAGGACACAAGCTAATAAGTTAGCTTTTCCCTCATATGATGCTCACTTTGCTCTTTATTTTAAAGCAATATTTATTTGTAAACACTTCAGGTACGTCAAAACTACACATTGTATTACATCAAGACCCTTGATCAATCTTGAGCTCAACCAGTATATTTGAGTTTATGTCATGTTATATATGAATTGGAATAACCTAGAATACTTACCTGTTTATCACAAAGTTTGGACAAAGAGTCTTCTAATCAAAACGTGGCTCACACCCACCAGTGAGGCCACTACTCCCAGAATGCTGGTGGAAAGCTCCCTCAAACCACTTTCTATAATGTGCAACATTATTGAGAATATAGCAGTAACCATCTCAGGACAGGACCTCTTCCTTAACCTGGGGTAGTTCCTGCCTTTACAACAGGGAAAGTCCTCTGCTCTCTCTGGGAAGTGACTAATCACTACCTCATCTGTTAACATTTTCTTCCTTTTCCTCCTTCATTATCATATATGCAAATTAGCAGTGTTCACTTTCTATATTGTTATCAGTGAAGCTTTGCCCTCCTGATCTTAGCTAGATAGACATATATGCATATGTGATATATAAATGTCTCCCTATCTATCTCTATCTATTTGACCTATATATTTCCATCTAGCTCTACTGCTATATTTATATCTCTATATTTTTAGAAATATAAATTCATATATATGGAAATATAAACATAAAGATAGATATGGAAGTATATGACCCCAAACTGAAAGGAAACCAAATGGTAACTCAGAGATAGCCTGAGTAGACTTGTACATTTTGGTCTATCTCACCTACCTATTTGAATTGCACGGTTTTGTTCCTGTCTTAATTATACTATGAAGAGCTGCACACACAGATAGCCCTGAAGTATGGGAAGGAATTCAAGTAAGCAGAATTCAGCCTTGTGCAATGGTCGGTCAAGTACTCAAAACTAAGTAAGAATTGAGTTGCTAGGCTTTGCCTTAAATATGGACTGATAACTTATTGGTGAATATGTAGTTGGCCTTTACATTCTAGCAAATATCAAATAAAAGATTATATAGGACATTATGTTCAAAATGAAATGGAAAGAGTTGATTACTCATCTAATTCTGGCTAATTGAAAGTGGTGTTCTTTGTGGCCTAAATTGTTGGGTCAGCCATAAGCATTTCACCACAGTGGAAGTATCAGTTTCACTTTCATAGTGACAAATTTGAGACGTCTTTGTGGAAAACATTTCATCATCTTCTTTCTGATATGGGAGATATATATTCTAATAAGTGGAGTTTGTTGCTTCTTGAATACAGGAAAGGAATAGGTGGTTTGTTTTTGTTCAGTGCCTTAATTTGAGCTAATTTTCTAAGAAACAAATGAGTTAGCAATTATAAATGAGGAGTATGTACTTTTTGTACAAGGAAAGGATTAGGAATTATAAGGCGCACTCTCCTTTACAATCATATATCGGAACCATTCTTACCACAGAAATTGTGTGTGTGTGTGTGTGTGTGTGTGTGTGTGTGTGTGTGTGTTGGTACTGGGATTTGAACTCAGGGCCACACGTTCTCACTTGCATTTTTTGCTTTTTTGGTGTGTGTGTGTGTGTGTGTGTTTGCTCAAGGCTAGCACTTTATACTTGAGCTATACCTCTGATTCCAGCATTTTGGTGTTTGATTAGATATCAGAGTCTCCTGGACTCTTTGGCCTGGTTTGGCTTTGAACCAGAGTTCTCAGATCTCAGCCTCCTGATTACAGGATTACAGGTATGAGCCACCAGCCCCAGGCTCATTACTAAAGAACTTTGAACAGACAGTAGACCTGGGCTGACATCTCTACAGATTTCAAGCCTGTTTGCCAACCCTTATTTTCAGAGAGATTTTGTTTTTATTCATCCTACTAACTTCTTATCTGTATAAAGGTGATTGTGATTAGCCCTCTCATCCCACCTCCAACTCTATCAATATATTGTTTCCTGCTTGCTCTCCTGAATTAACCCTGCTGGCTTTGGGGGGTGGGGGAGGTATGGAGTGCACAACAAAACATCATCAACAACAAACAAATGTTATATAGACTGAGTAGTATGTTGGATTCATTGTTGTTTTTGTTTTTTGTTTTGTCAGTCATGGGGCCTGAACTCTGGGCCTGAGTGCTGTCCCTCAGCTCTTCAGCTCAGAGCTCGTGCTCTACCACTTGAGCCACAGCGCCATTTCTGGCTTTTTTCTGCTTATGTAGTGCTGAGGAATCAAACCCAGGGCCTCATGCATGCAAGGCAAGCGCTCTACCACTGAGCCACCTTCCCAGCCCTATTGTATGTTTTGAAGTGATTATTTCAAGAAATTATTTTGTCCACTTTAACAAGATGTTTTGAAAGTTTCTGTGATTGCAATTTGATGAAGAGCAATAGCTACTAGTGTGTTGCTTAGATTCAGCCCTCAGGTGACAGATGACCTGTATGTCCATTTCTTACCTCTTCCCCTGTTGTAAGGTGTTGTAGGGCCAGTTTCTCATATACTTACAAGACTCACTTACTCATCTTGGCTTATCTACCCTCAGAGTCAACCAAGGTATTTATCTTATTGTTGACGGATATTTCAGCTTTTTGTTCTTTGTAGTTTCAAGAAGAAAAATCTTATGAATAGGGTAGTTGAGGATCAAATAAGCTTTTAAACAATTTACCTATTAGCTAACATCTCATTTTATTATGAGAACATATAACATGCAGAAATATTTATGGTATTTAGTATCAGTGTTATATAGAAAACTCTATTAGACATATTTATACTAAGTTATGATGGCACATATAGCTATGTTTTTCAATCTTAATAGGTTAAAGCTTTTGTTGATAAGTAAATGTACAAAATGAGCAATTGAAGGTAGTAGAAAAGAAATTAATAAAAAGGAATTGCTCACTATTAGCTTACATCCTCATCCTCATCATTTTGGTTACAGTGGGGTTTGAACTCAGGGCCTTGTCCCTTGTTACCACTTGAGCCACGCTCTCAACCCAATCAATTTGAAGAGGCCAGAAGGAAGTGTTTCAAAATGATTGAACTCAAAGATAAGATAACTCTTGCATATTCGGGAAAATCAGGAGGTTGGACAAGCATACTGCTGAAGGAATTAAGAAATTAGGAGAATACACATTAGGAGAATACACTGTACATAACATAGTTATGGGTTTTGTGGAAAAGGGCTGAAATGGTGAATGACTTTGTTATCCAGATTTTTCTGAACGGATGAGAATATCTGAACCACAGGAAGTATATTTCTCAAGCGTTAGCCTCAGGGGCTAACAGGGTATTTGATGGACCTTCCAGGGTACTTGCTCTAAGATACATGAGCAGCAAGCAGCTGCTGGAACTCCACCCCATGGCTGGTATTAGGAGCTGAATCTTGATTCTCTTTGTCCTGAATTTCCTCTCTTGGATTGTCATCTGTAGGAAATTTTCAATGAGATGGAATTCACATGGATTAAGAGACACCCTTTAAAAGTACACAAACCAGTGAATTTTAATATACCCATAGCAAGGCAAACCAGAACTGTCATATAATTCCAGAACATTTTCATCATTCCCTACTCAGAATGCCCTGATTTACTTTCTATCTCTATGCATTTGCTTATCCTGGATGTGTCATATGAAGCATGCAAGATGTGGCCTTTTGTGTGGATATTCTGCCACATGTCATAATGTTTTTCAAGGTTCAGTTACGTTGAGGCATGTATGGGTGTTTGACTCTTTTTTAATTTCCAAATGATATCCCATTGAATGGACATACAATATAAAATTATAGATAGAAATGAATGTATGTCAATTGTTGAACACTTGGGTTATTCTCATTTGGAGAGATTATGAATAATGAAAATGAAGAGCTCAATTTAAAAAAGGATTATGCATTACCTTTTGTTGATATTATTATTATTAATTATTTATCATTATTGTTATGTTGGTTGTAAACTCATAAGGCGTTTTCTCTTGCTGTGTTGGGGCGGGGGTTGCACGCACACGTGCAGGCACCAGATTGGATGAAGGACCATCATCCTGGAATGGTTTTTTAACTAGATTGTTTCTCTACAAATGTAGTTCTTAAAGCCATCATTTTGAATATAAGTCTTTTGTTTTAGTATGTTGTTTAATTACTCTAGAGCTTCAAGTACAATGTTAAATAGATACATTCAGAGTGGACATGCCTGCTCTACAACTTGAGCTACAGTAGCACCACTTCCAGCCTTTTCTGCTTATGTGGTGCTCAGTAATCGAACCCAGGGCCTCATGCATGCAAGGCAAGGACTCTACCATTGAGCCACCTTCCCAGTCCATTTCCTGCTTTTTTAATCTTAGAAAATTTTAGTTTTTTAACCACTTAGCATATTAGCTGTGGATTTTTTTTATTGACATTCTTTTTCAGGTCATGCAAGGTTTCTTCTATTCTAGTTTATTCAGTATTTTAGTTCTAAGTGCTACCGGGATTTTGTAAATTATTCTTCTGTATCCTCTGATATGATTCTGTATTTATTATTCTTTCTTCTGTTGGTATGGAATATTGCTTTGATTGATTGTTTTGTTGAATTAACCTTGTATGTATGAAATAAGTTATATTTGGTCATGCAATCTAACTCTTTGTCCAGTATCTTTTTATCTATTTCCATACACAATATTTTTTGGTATTTTTCTTTTCTTTTAATGTTTTGTGTTTCATTAACAGAGTAAGACAGACTAGAATAAGAAGAATAGTTTTCTTGTATTTTTTTGGAAGAATTTGAATAATTGAGGCTAAATTCTCTTTGATCTTTCCATAGAGAATCTATGTGGGTATAGGTTATTTTTTGTGTAATGGGAAATGTTTTTTATTTGTTTAGCTTTGTTTTTGTGACAATCCTAGGGTGAGCTTGAACTCATATCCTGGATGCTGTCCCAGAGCTATTTTCCTAAAGGCTAATGCTCTTCCAATTGAAACCAAGCTACACATCAGGCATTTTGATGATAAATTGGAGATAAAGTTTCCTTCCTGGGCTGGCTTTGAGCTGCAATATTCAGATCTCAACTAGTATTACAAGCAGCAATGAGCCACTGGCACCCAGCAGGGGATTTTTTTTAATTAAATTGTCTCTACTTATGATCAGATTATTAAAACTTTGCTACTTTTAATCTTTTGCTATTTTGTATCTTTCTAGAAATGTGTACCTATTATTCTATAAGTTGCTCACATAAATTGTTCATAGTATTTCTAATTTTTTTCTTTTGCAAGATATAGTAATCTCTATAATGTATAATCATATTTTTCATTTCCTATATTAATAACTTTGGTGTTCTCTCTTTTTCTATTATTCATTTAAGGTAAAGTTTTGTTGAATTTATTGGTTATTCAAAAACCTTCTGGTTTTTAATATTTCTCAATTGTTTTTCTAATTTTTATTTCATTTATCTCTATTAAAGCCTCCATTCTCTGATTCTTTTTAGTTAAGTTACACTTTTCTAGTTTCTTGCTGTGGAAAGTTAGGTTATTGATTTTTGATCTCTGTTTCTCTAAGGTAGGTATTTATACCTATAATTTTTTTTCTCTGAGTGTGTTTTTGCTGCAGATCATAAGTTCTGGTATAATTTGTTTTCATTTTCATCCATTTTCATAAGTTCCAAAAGTATCTTCTTTTTCTTTTTTTGCCAGTACTGGGGCTTGAACTCAGGGCCTGGGCACTGTCCCTGACCTTCTTTGATCAAGGCTAGCACTCTATCACTTGAGCTACAATACTACTTCTAGCTTTTTCTCTACTTTTGTGGTGCTAAAGAATCAAACCAGGGCTTCATGCATGCTAGGCAAGCACTTTACCACTACACTACATTCCCAGCCCAAATACTTTCAATGTTATTGTGATTTTAGCTTTCAGGATATTTTACTATTGATTTTTGTTAAGCTGAAAGTTATTTAGAAATCATTTTAAAAAATATTTTCTGAAAAAAAATATTTTCTGGAGGGGAAGGGGAAACAAAGGAGGAGGCAACAATGCTTGATAAGAAATGTACTCATTACCTTGCCCATGTAATTGTAACCCCTCTGTATGGTATTTTTACAATAAAAAAATGTTTTCTAAGTTGTTTTGTGATTTCTTCTTTGATTTATTGGTTATGTAGTAATATATTATTTAATTTCCACATGATAGTCAATACTTCACATTTCTTTCTTTCATAAATTTTTTACTTCATTCCATTGTGTCCAGAGAATACCTTGTATGATGTCAGTTGGTTTACGTTTGTCAACACTTGTTCTATTGCCTAAGATATACTCTAAGCTGTAGTAAACTCAGCGTACACTGGAGAGGAGCATAATTCCCTGTCATTCTATAGAAGATTTACACATATGCAGAATGTTTTATAGCTGTTTGGGCTACAGGGCTTATCCTTATATGCAAGATTTCTTGTTCTATTTGATCTTCTATCTACTTTCTCTATCCACTACCATGAGATTTTAAAATCTTCAAATATTATTATTCATATTTTGTTCCTTTTTCTCCCATTCAATGCTGTCAACTTTTGCTTCATTTATTTTCTGTTCTGTTGTGAGGTGAGGTACATATATGTTTATTATTGTCAAATCGTTCTGTAATTGTCAAGGTATCTATTATTCTACCACCATTATTACTGCTCTTATTTTTTATAGCAATTTTTGTTTGAAAGTCCTTTTTTCTATTTTTTTATTTTTTTATTATTTGTCAGTTGTGGGGCCTGAACTCTGTGTTGTCCCTCAGCTCTTCAGCTCAAGGCTAGCACTCTAGAACTTGAGCCACAGCACCACTCCTGGTTTTTTTCTGCTTATGTGGTACTGAGGAAAGAAGCCCAGGAACTCATGCATGCAAGGCAAGCACTCTTCCACGGAGCCACCTTCCAAGACCTGTAAAAATCCTTTTATGTCAGATGGTAGTATAGCCTCTTGAGTTCTCTGAATTACTATTGAGAAGGTGTGTCATTTTTTTTTTAATTGTGAGAATACCATACAGAGGAGTTACAATTACATGGGCAAGATAACGAGTACATTTCTTATCAAGCATTGTAGCCTCCTCCTTTGTTTCCCCTTCCCATCCCTTCCCATCTCCCCCTCTCCCCCTTATAACCTCCCCCGCAAAGTTGTAAAGTTCGTTTTTGGACATAATGTCTTCTACATCTCATTGTTGCAATGGGTCCACCTGTATCCCTGGTTAAACAATTTGTTTTTGCCCTTTCCCTCCACAAATTATACCAGCATCAAATACAATGAAAGCAGGGGATATACTGTGGGGGAGGGACATACAAAGCAACAAAGTAATCATCTTATAAATATGTTAGAAACAATCACAAGAAAGAAAGAACATATCTTGGGGTTCATTTTGCCTAACATCAACTTATCTGACCTTTTCTGCTTGTCTCAGACATACACTAGTTATTGCAAATTAGAGAAACAATGGGACCTATGTTTCTTTGGGCTTGGCTTACTTCACTTAATAGAATTTTTCCCAAGTTTTTCCATTTCCTAACAAATGGGGCAATGTCATTCTTTCTGATGGAGGCATAGAATACCATTGTGTATATATACCACATTTTCTTGATCCATTCATCTACTGAGGGGCATCTGGGTTGGTTCCATATCTTAGCTATGGTAAATAATGTTGAAATAAACATAGTTATGCTGGTAGCTTTAGTATGGTCTCGTTTGTGATCATTTGGGTAAATGCCCCAAAGTGGGATTGTTGGGTCATAGGGGAGCTCTATTTGGAGTCTTTTGAGGAACCTCCATACTACTTTCCAAAGTGGTTTACACTCCCACCAACAATGTAGTAAGGTCCCCTTCTGTCCACATTCCCCTCCAGTATCTGTTGTTGTTAGAGTTCGTGATTATAGCCATTCTAACTGGGGTGAGGTGGTATCTCAATGTTGTTTTGATTTGCATTTCTTTTATAGCTAGGGAGGTTGAGGATTTCTTCATGTGTCTATTGATAATCCTTCTTACTATAATTACTGATAAGATAAAACTTTTGCAATTTGACTTTTTTCTTTCATGTCATTTTTGTTCTAATAGCCCTGATTTAACATTGCTTACGATATACTTTTCAGAATATAATTTTGATTCTTTACTCTTTTACTTTATATTTGAAACTGTTTGCACAATAATCAAGTTACTTCTGATTATAGTTATTAAAATATAGTTTCCTGGATGTTGTCTTGAAATGGGGAGGCTGTGTCTAGCTGGTGCCATCTTGGCCACATGGTGGATATAGAATTGGTTTTAACTGGTACCATCTTGTCTTCATAATAGAAAAAGGTGTGAAGTCCCACTTCCCAGGTGATGGTTGTGCCTGAGTTCCTAGAGGCAAGGGCAGGGACTTTGAGGATAGGTTACTGGACCTGTCAGTCCTGTGTCTTGAACTTGGGAGACTCTCCAGTCTCCTGTGCCCCCTGCCCCCTGACTGTGACACTTTTTAGGCACAGACCAGCTCAGGTGCTATTACACGATGCCTCATGTCTCCTGTGTCTCCTGTCTCCTTGGCTCTCCTCCAGTCACCTTGGTGTACCACTTCAGCTCTCCATTGGAGTTGATCTGGTTTATTATTGTTTTTCTGCTCTTTCTGTCCTCTCCTGCTCTCATAGCTTAGTTTTCTGACAGTGTTGAGTGTATTTGAGGGGCTGCAGGTCTTTCTGACAGAAGTCTTCCTATAGCCACTGGCTCTCCAATAAAGGCTCCCAATTCAACCTCGCAAAATGTGGCTTTTTTGTTTCTTTCGACTGAGTTACCTTACTGACCTTACAACAGTCTGGGAGACTTCAATTTCTTTATTTTCTTTTATTTCTTTTTTTAATCGGTCGTGGGGCTGGAGATCTGGGGTTGGGGCAGGGACCTCAATTTCTATCTTCACTTGTAACAATCTAGTTTCAATTAATACCAAATTTTTTCTATGTTATACAAAAATTTAGCTTCTGTCTACCTCTATGTTGGTATCATCACATATCGTCTGCTCTTATATTGCAGATTTATAAGTATTGTCATAGGAAATTGTGTTTTAATCATGTAGAAGGGAAAAGACAAACAAAAGTACATTTATGCTCTTTTCTATTTAACTGCATAGCTGCCTATATTCAGGCTCTTTTTCTATTTCTGTGGATTCGTGGTTTTATCTGTTTCTCCATGCAAACCCAAAGAACTCTTAATTTCTTTCAGGGGAGGTTTACAAATGAAGTTTTTGTTTATCTGGGGATCACTTATCTTCTCCATTATTGAGTGTCAATTTGCAGGTGTACACTTCTCAGCTGGAAGGGTTTTATTTATTTTCTTTCTGCAAGTCCCCACAGTTTTTGATGAGAAATCAAATGTTAATCTAATTAAGAATTCTTTGTATTTGAAATGTCTCTTCTCACTACTATTCCTTGTATTTCATATGTCTCTTCTCAGTACTATCAAGACATTCTGTTAGTTTTTCAACTAACAGAATTTGGTTTGGTGCATCAAGATATAATTCTCTGACTTTATCTTAGTTGGAGCCAGTTTAGCTTCGTGAATGTACAAATTAATTATGTTCCTCAAATATGAAGCACTACTTCTTCACATATGTTTTCTGGCTCTACTCACTCTCTTTCATTTTGGAATGCTATAGTATTTAGGGTCTAGCTGATGTATTGTATGTTGTCCCATCATTCTCTGAAATCTATTTTTCTTCCATTTTCCTTCTTTCTGTCTCACACAGTTTCATCTCAATGACTATCCTGAAATTTAATTATTCCTTCTTCTGTCTTCTCAGATATGTTGTTGACCCTCTCCAGTGATTTATTTTCATATCAGTAACTGTACTTTTCAACTCAAATTTTCCCTTTGGTGTCTTTCAAATTATCATATTAGGAAATCCACCCTCATAACTCTTTTAAATGTTTAAGTAACTTATTTAGGCATGTTTTCCTTTAGGCTTTTGACCATACAAAAATAATTGACATAAGTCTTTCTCTGGTAAACTTAACATCTGAGCTTCCTCAGAGAGTTTCTATCAATTGTTTTATTCCTCTTCACCACAAATCAAATTTTCTTACCTCTTTGGATCTCATAATTTATTTTTGAGAAATGGACATTTAAAATACTATATAATGATTCTGTAAATCAGATAGTCTCCTTTCTCTAGGGTATGCTGTTTTTGCTGCTTGTTTTAGCAGCTGTTGTTTGTTTAGTGACTTTTCAGTGACTACTTTGATATCTGTGTTCTTCTTCACGTCTTGCAACTTTAATCTCTATTTGGTCCCCTAAGGGGCAAGCTATTGATTGAACAGACATATCTATAAATGATTGGTTCAAAAATTCACTCAGTCTTTGCTAAGTCTGTGCACGTTCATTCCTTTCATTCTCAGCATAATAGTGCACAACTCTGACTCCAGTTTTATGATCATGCAGAGGTGAGTCTATGGTCTTACAAGGTCTTTTTTTGAATGCCTTATTCATCCTTCTAGACTTCTATATTCTTAGGAATATATTGGAGTTTTCCAAAGTCTTTTACATATTTCATTTTCCAGTTATCTTTTTCTAAACGTTTTGGTTAATCTATTTCTTGACTCATTGTTTGTCAATTCTTACCCAAGGCAGCCACAAACATTAAAAACATGATTGTAGTTGCTTCCAACAATTCAGCCACCAAAAGAGAGAAGACTCTCAATACTGGAAACACTCCAAATCAGTTGTGGAATCTGAGTCTTCAGGTCAAATAAGGAAAGATCTTTGCAAAACAGTATTTGAAAGAGCTCCAGTTCTGCTCTTCTAATTCCAGCATCTGGCAAGTTACACCAAATGCATACTTAATTTTTCATGGCTATTGTTGAGCTGGAGATCATGGGATAGAAGCAGGGCATGATAAAAATGCCAGAAATCCTACTGCTCCCATGAGATTCTACCATAAGAAGGAGCATTCTCTAAGTTGCTACAAGCCTTTGATTGATTTCCAGATTTCTGCTGAAGATGATCATGATAATTTTTGATAGTTGCTTTTATAGAGAAACAAAGTTTTGGAGGTCCTTACTAATTCTGATGAAGTCATCATTGCATCTTTATTATTATTATTATCATCATTATTATTGGCCGACCTGGGGTTTGAACGCAAGGCTTTATGCTTGTTTGCATGGTGTTCTTGCTTGGCTGACACTACCACTTGGCACACCTGTAGAACTCCTGTAACATTTTAAGCAGTAGGAAAATTTTATAAATGAATCTGAAGGAATTATGCTATTACAAATCAGAAGATACGTTATGTAAATTTCTAAATATCTGATTTATATTCTCTATTTCCTTGTAGTACTTACATCACACATTTTATAATATATATTATATCCATATTTACATATTTATTATATATTGTATTTATATTACATTTATATTTACTTTAATTCTTTTAATATATGCAAGAAATTATAGCATTATTACATTAGCATAAGCTACTTATTTGTGTAAGTTTATGAGAGTCAAACATTATATTATCTCTCTCCTACCTTGCATATAACATTACATTTTACAATAAATACCATAACAGGAAATACTTTTATCTCTAAGCGCAAGAACTTTTGCTATTGTACAATGGACTTGTGCCAGCTGGTGTTCAGTAGCCTTATATGTAATTTTTAACTAGGTAATTGTTGGACTTTAATTTCTAAAAGACAAACAAGTTACATGCTGCTCCTTCTGAGTTATTAGAAACCATCATAAAAAATTCAACCTAAATTTACTATTTCATCACATGACATCTTACGAAAGGACTTCTGTAAACAAAATAAATCTATGCTATTTTCAGTTCAATTTCAACAAGTAAACAGGTAAAGAGGACAATAAGATTCTGGACAATTCTTTGAAGTGGTGGATTTACCTTAAAAACCTGGTATAGTCACACTAAGGATTCATTAAAGTGTTTATGAGGTCATTGTTCTTTCTATGTGAGTGGATGCTGTTGACTACAGCCCATTCTTTTGTGCTTCTTCAAATCCTGTGTAGTTGACTTTCTTCATGTGACCCCGAGATACTGTGTTACAGAACTTTCTTGTCATGTTCTCAAATACTTGAGAGGAAGAGCTAAAAAGAAAATGGGGCTCTTGGTGTGGGAATTGTCAGTTCCATTGTTTCTGGACAGTAGTGAGACAGAGCATTGTGGGAGGGGGTGTAGAGGTTGCACACCTCCTGGAGGTTAGAAAGTAGAGAGCTAGACAAGAAGAGGTTCAGGATAAGATAATCTGTAAAGGCACATCTCCAGGGACCTACAGCTTCCAATCAGGCCCCTCTGCAGAATTTTCTACCAACTCCTTAAATAGCACCACCAGTAGGGTGCCAAACCTTCTACATACTAGCCTGAGGGGACAATTTATACTCAAATCTTAACAGATTCTTAAATAGTTGTAAATTTTCTAAACTATTTGTATGTGGATATATGATATGTATATATTACTATATATTATATGTAATATAATATACTATATATGTGTTTCTATATTATGTGTAATATATGTGATTAAATATATTATATACATATATCAAATAAAATATACTATTTTATGTTATATTACTTAGCCACTTGAAGTATATGGTTTAGTGTCATTAAGGATATTGATGTTAGTCAGGCACTGGTAACTCACTCTTGTAATCCTAGTTACTTGTGAGGCTGAGATCTGGAAGACTGTGATTCAAGGTTAGCCAGAGCAGAAAAGTTTAAGAAACACTTCCTCAGTCCTTAGCTGGGTTCAGTGACTTGTGTCTGTCACCCAAGCTACATGGGAATCTAAGATCGGGAGGATTCCAGGACAACCGAGGCAGATAAGACTGAGACTCCATCAACTTGGATGGAGTCAGGATGCAGTGGCCCACATCTGTCATCCTAGCAATGACCAGAAGTCTAAAAAAGAATGAGGAAAGTGGCTCAGGTATGCACCTGATATAACCATAACAATAATGCTATTGTTCAACCAAACACCTGTACTCCAATCCATATCCAAAGTAAGGCTTTGAACACATTATGTAATTCTCCCTCCTCATTGCCTCCATCCTCCGGTAATCATTACTCAATTTTCACTTTGTAGGAGACTATTTCAGCTATCTCAAGTAAGTGGCATCAATTAGTATTTGTCCTGTGGGAATCTGGCTTGTTTCACGTAGTACAATGTTCTCAAGTCTCATTATACATATTGCATCATATGTTAGAATTGTACTCACTCTCCATTGTGTATATATATATATATATATATATATATATATGTATATATATACATATATATAGAGAGAGACAGAGACAGAGACAGAGAGGTGGGGGAGGGAGATAGAGATAAAGATATCCATGTATATATGCCATATTTTATTTACACATTTATCCAATAACCGACATTTGTCTAACCTCCTGTTAGAGATTATTTCAATAAAGAAAATGATACATGATTAATCCATATGTTCAGTCAAAAATTGAGGTGCTAATGTAGAAAATGAGGTCAGCCAAGGAAAAACAAAACACTATCTATACATCCCTTAGAATACATGCATTTGCTTGTCTGATAGGAGGATAAGATTGAGTTTTTCATTTTTCTTCTCTGCATGTGAATACATTCCAAATGCTGCTTGAAAATCATTATTCAACTAAACTTGTTTCATATTAGCATACTATGGGTAAAGGTCTATAATTGTTCTCCAATTAGGGTTTGTAAATTAAGACCCAGTGTGCAATGTCTGGAAATAACATCCTCATCAGAAATGTAGGTACGCATCCTGTTGCTTGCGTGGGTTGGCCCAGGGGAAAAAGCTTTCCAATAGACGTCCATGGCTCAAATTCCTTGCTGATTCCATCCTAAGTGCTAGAGATGATAGTCAGATAGCCTTGGATGCCCAGGCCACTATGACTAGAATTCACAGTAGCCAGCTCAGCATGTCCATCAGCAACAAGAAGAAGGAAATGTGACTGAGGCCCAACAAAGGGCCAACTTCCACTTCCTTGGTTGTGAGAAGGTCCTCATCACCAAGAAGTAGAGCTTTACTTTGAAGACACAGGCGCTGAGAAAAGGCTATGGGTTCCAAATGTCTCTAATTATGGTCTCCTGGACCCATAGTGGGCCCTACCTTTGTGAAGACTTCCACTGAGATGCCTCTCCTCACGCTAACCAATTTGATATCTTGTCTTCCTAAAAGAAAAAAACATTATAAAATATTGCACAATAAAAGCCTTAAGGATTGCTTTATGGTGCTGATTTTTTAATAAATCACTATTAATTTGTTAAATCAATCCTGTTGTTTTTTTTTAAATCTTGTTAATTTGCTTTTATTCTTCACTGTAATGTAGGATTTCATGGCCTGCCTTTTGAAGAAGTAGCAATCTAATTTTCCCCCAAATGGTCTTCTTTGGTTCCTTAAATAATTCCATTTTGTGGGAATTCTTTTAAACAGAAGATCATATTTTCATTTCTGTTCCCCCCCCTTTTTTCTGTCCAGTCCTGGGGCTTGAACTCTGGGCCTGTCTGCTATCCCTGAGCTGCTTTTGCTCTACCACTCTAGTGCTCTAGTGCTCTACCACATGAACCACAGTACTACTTCTGGCTTTTTGTTGTTGTTTTGGTAATTTATTGGAGATAAGAGGTTCACAGACTTTCCTGCCCAGGCTGGCTTCAAATGGTGAGCTTCACATGTGAGCCTTCTGAGTAACTAGGATTACAAACATGAGCCACCAATGCCCAGCTGTTTATTTTTTTCCCTTTCTTGATCACTTAATAAGAAAAATCACAAAGTAGGTTTGTTATAAACATATTATTGTTAGCAAAAAGTTCAATATCAACACAATTACAAATATGCCCCATTCTATTATGAAAACCAAACGAAACAAAATGTGTTTGAGTCATTGCACCATAATAACCTTTTATTAAGGAATTAAAGGCCAAATTTCACTGGGGATGAGGATGATTAAAGTAAACATTTGCAGGTTTGCTTATGCAATGAGAGGTGAAAGCTTGAAGAGGCAAGACAGGGGTGTGGTGAAACTTAGCTGTGCGTGTCAACTACTGAAACTCCACAGCCATAGCAAGTTTCTACACACCCACATCATCAGGCTAACATCAACTGCATCATCTTAGCTAGGTCCTTGGGTGCCATGCAGGATAGCAAGAGAACGTTCAACTTTTTGTAACAAAGAATACTGACTTTACATTCGATCCCCAGCAGGTCTCAATTTATATGTCTAAGTTTAAAAACAAATTCCTTGTTCCTTCTTGTTTTTCTGAAGTAAACTTTAGAGGGATTATTATACTTGAAGAGGATTGGCAGACAACCATACAAACAATCAGTCTGGAGTAAGGTAATTGGACAACCTTGTTTCTTAATGGAAAAAGCTGAAAACAGAGTTCAAGCGGAGTTGGTAGAGATGGAACTGGCAAGCGAACAATAGGGCTCCTTTCCCCAGGCTTTCACATCATTGAGCAAGCAATGATTCTTCAAGACAGTAAGATTCGCACTCTTGACTGAGAGGAGGTTGTGTTCTAAAGGGCTATATTTGCCATTTTTAATTTTTAGTCAGGAACAAATATTGCCATAGCAGAGACATTACATGTTATGAAGTTTGATGGCAACATAGCAAGTTGCCAGAGTACTCTAAAATTAATTTTCTTTCTTTCTCTTTCTGCCTTCCTTCCTTCCTTCCTTCCTCCCTTCCTCCCTCCCTCCCTCCCTCCCTACCTGCTTGCCTTCCTGCCTTCCTTCCTTCCTTCCTTTCTCCCTTTCTTCCTTCACTCTTTTCTTTTGGTTCATAGTACTACTGAACCTGTATTTATTTAAGAAAAAAATACTGGCAAAAACCTTACAACCTTTCATATTCTACATTAAATGAATAGCTAATAATGTCCTACTGCTTAACCAGAAACAAAATAATAAAGACTATTTTAAGTTGGGCATCAGTGCCTCACACTTGTAATGCTAGCTACTCTGGAGGCTGAGATCTGAGGCTGAGATCTGAGGATCAGCCCTGGCAAGACAGCCCAGGAGACTCTTATCTCCAATTAAGCACCAGAAAAGCTAGAAGTGGTGCTGTGGTTCAGTGGTAGAGTACTGACTTTAAGCAACAAAATTCAGGGACAGTGCCTAGGCCCAGAGTTCAAGCCCCAAGATTGGCACAAATATTTTTTCTGAGAAATATTTGAGATGGTATTACAGTAACCTCAAAATATTGTAATAAAATAATATGAATTCTAAAGTAATATGTAATCTTCAAGTAACTAATAATTTCCCCCTTTGAGCATTTCTTCAGATTCTTACTGAGTTTTTCAGGGCTCATTTCATGGCTGCTGTATTTTTGTAGTGGGTCAAAGTATGATTTAATCATTTCTGATTCATTGAAATATGCAGTATTTACTGAAATTCTCTAAAAGATGAAAGAACATTCAAGCTCAGGTATTCTATGACCTACTTTAAATGACAGACAAATTATAATATAATTTGTATAATAAAAGGCAAATGAAAGTTTTAGAACCTCTTCAAGCATCCAAAAAATTTTAATGAATGCTGATATGCCATTGTTAATGAATGCCTTCTGCATATAACGGGAAAAGTCTATTAGTTTCTTTTAATACTTAGAGAATTCCATTTATTATTAAAGAATCCAATACTCATTTTTTCCCAGCTCTTATAAAATTTAGCCTGATGCATTTTACTACCTGCATGCATGCTCTCTTTCTGATTTAATTCTAGTTGCTCTGCATAGGTCATCCATCATTTTTAGGAACATTTTTCTTGTTATTGGGTTTGGGACTTCTTCAAGTGCTCTTGCCATGTGCTCCTTCTTGCTCATGATGTGTTATTGTGAAAATACTTCTGTGCCTTTCTTAAATTTTCTAGCACTTTAGTTTTTGTTTCTGTTTCAGTTTGTCTTTTTCTTATCTTTTATGCTTTTTCTATCTTTAGTAAACATGACTTAGATCTCCTATGACTTTTTAAGACTTTCCATAAAGTAAGTAGTTCCCCATCTAGCATAAGTTAACCTTGTACTGTCATTGTATAGGTTGTAGAATTTCTATAACCTTTAAATCATAAGGAGGAGGCAACAATGCTTGGTAAGATATGTCCTCATTACCTTGCTCATGTAATTGTAACCCCTCTGTATGGAATTTTCACAATAAAAAAACTTATTAATAAAAATAAAATAAAATAAAAAATAAATCAATCCTATAACAATTTGAGTTTTAACATGGAAAGGCTTTAACATAAGAGTTTTAGCATGTTGGAATCAGATGACCCTATTCAGTACTTCTTAATATTTTGTGGACCAGGAAATGTTTAGTAGTAACTGCAACAAACATTTTACTTTTTCTTTTATGCATCGTAGACATTAAACAAATCTACTGTATTAGGATTTGAGAGTTCACTTCCACTTTACCTTATGAAGGTTAAAATAACATCAAAGACCAGACAGCAAGTGTTCACAGCAAAGTACAGAGGACACCTGCCATTGGCTTGTAACTACTGTCTGTGAAGATGGGTGTATGGGAAGGCAGAAAGGGCCAAAGATTCCATCCTTAATTGGGAGGAAGATTGCTGAATCACAAAAACCAAGAGGTTGCATTTTAAAGACTCATAAAATGGCTAAGCAGCTATGAAGATGTTGCATGCAGTGGATAGAGATGTCTACATTTAGTGTTTATATTGTGATTTTTAACCAACAAGTCAGAAATAGCCTGAAAAGGAAGAAAAAAAAATGTCTATATTGAAAAATATACAGACATTTTTTTCCCCTGTCATTATTCCTAAAGAATGCACTGTCACCTATGTGACATCGTATTAGATTGTTGTAAGGTGCATTATTCCAGAAGCCACGTTTAGGCAGATGGAATATTGGAGTTTATTATACAGATAGCAGGCTGCAGGCTGCCCATTGTTACAAAGGCCTGCAGCATCCCCCTTCCCCCCCCCCCACACACACAGGTAAGGGGTCAGAGAGGAAGAAAGAACAAAAACAATACCAACAAACCAATTAAGCTCTGATGGAGAGCTAAACTGGGACACCATGATGACCCAGATGAGCCAGCACACAGGACACAGGACACAATCACTGGGACACAAGTGGCGTGGCGCCTGTGCTGGTCTGGTCCTAATAGGGTCAGTGCTGGGGCAGATCCTCAGGAAATTCCCAGTCCCAGGCACTGGACTGACAGATTCAGCAACCTGTCAGCCAAGTGCTCACCCCTGTCTCCAGGGATCTGGACATGCCCATCACCTTAGAGGCCGGAGATGGGCTTGGATGTTTCCTTCCCCCAGATGAAGACAAGATGCCAGACCTTACCATCCACCATGTGCCCAATATGGCTGCTGGCCAGACCTTACCTTACTTTAAGATATTGCAGGCAAACTGGAGACGATTTAAGGAATACAGGAAGATATATGTACCTTATATGAAAATACTAACAAAAGACTCAAGTCTTTGGTAGCCTAGGCTACACCATCTCCCAAGATACCAAAGATATGGATGGAAGACTGGATCAGCAATCCAACTGGATTATTATCCAGTAATCCAGGATAGTTGATGTGTGAAATAGTAGTTTCTGGAAACAGCACTAAAGAATGATTGCAGATACAGCCACAGAATAACACAGAGAAAGCAGCAAGTATAATCGTAGAGTGGTAATGACATAATGATGCCTTTCCCGGTTGTAAAGGGTGCTTCAGCATTCTAGCATCATTAACTAACCTCATGGCTTAGGCATTCAATCTTGTAAATTCTCAAATGGGGTCCAAGATCAATGATGGAAATTTAAATTAGTATCTGAGTTTCCATTCTAAGCATGATTTTTAATATTATGACTTTTTTTTATATCTGAGGCCTGGGGCTATTTGAGGAAAAGAAGACGAGGTAGATAGAAACTACAAATTCAGAGAATAGTATCTTCTCAAGCTAAAGGAAATGTGAAACATTGGGAACTGGATGAATGTAGCGGCAAAGCCTGGCAAGAGACAAGCACATCAGAGACAGAAGGAGATTCTCATACTTATTAGAAGAGGACAGGAAATAATGCAGAAATATTAGAACTGTAGAATGACTAATCTGGTATAGTCACTTAAACATTAGCATTTATGTAGCTCAGAAATTATTAGTATAGGCTAATTGGGGTAATCTAATATTTTTTAAGACACCATTGGTAACTTTAGGGCAGTTGCACAAATGATCAGTCATTAGTTTTTATTTATTTTTTTAATTTAATTTTATTTAATTTGTGAACATACTGTACAGAGGAGTTACAATTACATGGGTAGGATAATGCGTACATTTCTTACCAAGCATTGCAGCCTCCTCCT
>NW_012267240.1:12401758-12403095 GCF_000151885.1 Dipodomys ordii
CTACTGAGGGGCATCTGGGTTGGTTCCATATCTTAGCTATGGTAAATAATGCTGCAATAAACAGTTGTGCTGGTAGCTTTAGTGTGGTCTTGTTTTTATTTTTTAAGGCTTCCAAAAATATACATCTGACATAATAGTAAAATATGCTGTATATTAAACATGAGAAGGAACCTTAGAAAAGTGATCTTAACCTCCTAAAATTGGCTGGTTGAAGGTCTTTCCAGAGTTTCTTCTATCATCATCACAAACACCTAGTTTGTTTCTTATGCAGATTTTTGAGCCACTCCCTGACTGATAATTCTGATTCAGTGAATCTGAGTTGGGTGGAACGTGGGAAATGAATTTTTAAAAAACAAGCTCTTTAGGTGATTGCATAATTCCAGCTACCCTAATAACACACTTGGGGGAAAAGTATTATAGTCTTGGCCATAAAGATTCACTTTGCAATACCTCTGTGTATAAATGTCATGGTGTTTTTCTTTCAAACTATCACTCAAATGTTAATGATGAGTGACAGTAAATTTTATAAAGGAAAATCCACTTTATAAAATGATACTGTTTGATACTGAAAGCTTCTTGAATTTCTTTTTTGTTCTGAGATTGGTTTTATTTGGATTAGTAAGTAAAAAGCATGGATTTAAAATGTTAATACAAAGCACATTCCTCTAAGATTAAATCCATTGATATAAGGTATAGTTACTCAGTATTTAGAAAGTAATAGCTAAGTTGAGGACCAACCCGTCTCATTAAAGGGCTCCTCCTTGGTTATGAGTTCATATATAACAGGTCAGAGCTTAGATCTTCTTGATTCTAAGACAGTAGTTTCTGCTACATAGCTGGCTCATTAGAAGCTTTTGTGGGAACTCTCCTCCCTCCTTGATTAACTTGAAAATATCTTTATATGGCAAGTACATTTTTTTTTTGCCTGTCCTGGGCTTGAACTCGGGGCCTGGGCACTGTCCCTGAGCTGCTTTTGCTTAAGGCTAATGCTCTACCACTTGAGCCATGGTGCCACTTCTGGCTTTTTCTGTTTATGTGGTGCTGAGCAATCAAACCTAGGGACTCATACATGCAAGGCAAGCACTCTACCACTGAGCCACCTTTCCAGCCTGCAAGTACATTATTGTTTAAAGGATGGATACAATTTTATCTTGAAATAAAAACTAGCCCTTTAATTACAGATTCAATCTCTCACTGTACTTCTAATACATTTCTATAATGTACTGAAAACATGTATTAAAAGCATATGTACACAGATATCTATTATCTATTCCATTTAGTTTAATTTTTCCTTTTCTTTTTTTCCTCCTCCTCCTCCTCCTCCTCCTCCTCCTCCT
>NW_012267240.1:12403368-12425034 GCF_000151885.1 Dipodomys ordii
TCCTGGGATCTTTTCCTGAGCTCTTTCCGCTCAAGGCTAGCACACCACATTGAGCCACAGTGACAGTTCTGGTTTTCTGGTGGTTAATTGGAGATTTGAGTTTCATGGACTATTCTTCCTAGGCTGGCTTCCACCCATGATCCTCAGATCTCAGCCTTCTGAGTAGCTAGGATTTCAGCTATGAGCCACTGGCTCTGGCTAGTTTAATTCTTCTTGGCTGAATTTGGTAAACACATTGTCCGTACCTGAATCTAAGAAAGTAGTGTATATTACTTTTCTTGTATAATGTAACATAATGTAAGAAATGAAGCATCTTTGTCTTTCAGAATTGGACAAATACAAATTTTTAGTCCTATCATAGGCTTTCATTTGTTTAAAATATATTACAGGAATTAATTCAAAGTAAGTAGTACTTAAGTGGTAGTAGTTTATATTTTATTTATATTATTTCATTTATTATATTTTATTTAAATTATATTATCTAAAATTTTGATGCAAAAGCTGTGATAAAGTTATAGACCTATAGAGAGCTTACTTTGGGATACTGTTACTTGGGTATTCCATTAATTCAGATTTTACTTTTTGAGACAATCTAAAACAAAAATGAATGATCACTCCTATAACTTCATTGTGTTCTGCCTGAGTAAGGTGTTTGCCTAAATTATGACTAGAGCTTGACAAAAGCACCTATCTTCAAACTAGATAGTGAAGGGACTGTCATCACTGATAAAACAGTATGGTTATAAACATACCTGATTAAACAGTAGAGTTATAAAAAGCCAGAAATGACATCTTATTCTGTTGCCTTACCTTCACAAATCAAATCGCAGGTCATTATGATTAATTTGGGAACTGTGACAAAATTAGTAATGGATTATATGTGCATAATTGAAGATTTCATACTCGTAAGTTATATTTTAATATTACAAATGAGCGGCAAAATCAACAAAGAAAAATTAAATGCCCATCTTGAAAAAGACAGTTTTCTGTCCAGCTCTACCTTCCTGGTTCATTTCCTTAATGCTTATTTGAATGTTTTTTCTTTTCTGTGAAAGTTCATAGTTTTGAGTCTAAAGGAGTTGTTATCATAAAGAAGTTATTATCTATAAGCTTGTCTGTATTTCTTCAATTCCTATTTGGCAGTAGTGGGATTTGAATTCAGGGGCTTCTGTGGACTAAGCAGGTGCTCTACTACTTGAGCCACATCTATGGCCCTGTTTTTGTTTGTTTGTTTTTACTGGTTAGTTTTAGGATAGGGTCTCACTTCCCACTTAGGTGTGTATATGTGAACCTTGATCTGTCTACTTTATGCTATCTATAATTGCTAGGACCATAGGCATCTGCCACTGCATCCAGTGGACTGGAGTCCAGTGGACTTCTCTGCCTGAGAAGACCCTCCCCATCAGCCTCTCATATGTTTAGCATGGCAGGCAGGCACCACTGCACCCAGCTATGACTTGAGAAAGAGTTCTCATGAACTTTCCAGCTCTGGTTGGACTCAAACTATAATCGTTCCATTCTCAGCCTTTCAAGTAATTAGGATTACAGGCATGAGCCATCAGTGCCAGATTCATTTTTTTTAATTCGCTTATACTCTATTACAATCATTCTTACCCCTTCTATCATTCTCCTTATGCTCCAGCCTCACCCTCAAAATATCCCCAGTGGGTTCCTTTGTTACATATTCATTTAGACGATTCTATGCTCTCGATCCCACATGTGGTATATACATGTGCATAGAAAAGGGAATCTGGGAAGAGGGCACAGAAATGAGAGCCACCTGTGTGGCCCAAATGAGGATCACTTTCTCCATCTGTAAAATAAAGGTAACAATTCTCACCCTCCTTGAGAGTGTGGTCACAAATGAAACAATATGGAGACATGTTGTACATAATATGGAGGATATTTTACTCTTCCTAAGACAGGAATAGGGTGTTAATATCTATCTGAGATGTGAAGTGTTTGGATAGACATCCTAAATGTAATATGTTAGCTACTTAAAAACCTTGGGCCTGGACTTTTGCAATTGCCAATAAATTATACCTCTATCTACAATCTTTCTTTGCTCTGTTGCCTGCACATTTTTATAATGTGCTCCTTCTCTTCACTGAAGTTCTCCTTGGACTGTCATTCAAAGGTGTTCTCAGCAGCATCCTCCTTCCTGGCCCCTGAAAGCTGGTAACTTGCTCTTCACTCTAAAACCTGCATTGTTTTCTGTCTCTGTTAATTTAATCATGCAGTTTACTTCAATGTATTAAAAATGTACAGCCAACTGTTTATAACATTGCCTCTTCTTGTTCTATCTATTGCTGATGATCTGACCCATCACCTTTAGGAGAGAAGCCTTAGTAAAGAACATTTTCCTCTCCTGTGGATGCCATTGATTTAAAGAAGACCAGCTATTTTTACACCTATGCAATAATCATACAGATTTATCTTTGTATGGTTTCCCTGCCCATGGTCAAAAATGAGATATGTTAAAATAAAATCAAATAATAATTTTGATAAATAAAAGTATTGTACAGTGCAATAAGATGTTTTGAAGAAAGAGATCACATCAAAGTATGCTTTATTACAATAATTGTTATGGCTGTTCTACTAATTAATATTCTTATTAATCACTTACTGTTAAATTTATTACAGATATGTGTCGCTAGAAAAAAAATCAGTATGTATAGGGTTCAGTATTATTTGGTGTGGTTATCTCCATGGATAAAGGGAGATGGCTATAAATTTTCTTTGAGAATATTTTTAAATGTCTTTAATACTACAGATACTACACTCAGGTCATTCTCAAATTTCCTTATATCTTACAGAGTAGAATCCATAGACAGGTACAAGTGAAAAGAATCATGAGGGAGAATACAAAGAAATGACAGGGAGAGGAGTTTTGAGAGGTTGGCGGGAGAAAAATAAAAAACAAATCACTGCTCAAGACAGAGGAGTAGAGGAACAATGTATGGGGAAAGAAGGCAAAAATGTTTTAAACAATAATAACATGTAAGAATAGGGCAAAAGGGTTCAGATTCTTCCCATGGTTGTTGACTTGTTTGTTTCAATGGCTACCTTGCTTGTGCCTCTGAGTATTTAAGGACCTTTCTGATGCCAGATAGATGGAGGGAAGCAGACATTCAAGACTTCCAGCTGCTTAACTGTCAGATGTCCTTAATATGAATCCTACTCTTTGAGGGTCATTTCCCTCTGTTCTCTAAGATGACAGGCGCTGTCACAACTCAGTATCTTGCTGACAGGAAAATATACCAGTCCTATTCATTGTCTAATTTTTAAGGAAAAAAAATCCTCTTCCACACTAATTTATTCATCGTCTATTTAAAACTCTTCCACTGCCTCCTAAGCCCTCTTTCTGATGAATATTTAGGAATTTATTAATCCTCTTTTAAGGATCAGATTGATAATAGGAAGACACTCAAATTGGCTTGGAATTTTGAGTCTTTTGAAAAAGGATTTACATTTTTTCATTTAGTTGTTTTCAGATTTCATATATTATTAATAGCACAATGCCAGTAGCTCTAATAATTACCACTCATGGTTTATTTACCCTACACCAGATGCTTTATGCATATAGATGTCTAAGCCTCACAATAATTTTCGGTGAGCAGCATTTTGAGGTATACATTTTGTAATAAAAAAACAGACTTTATAAATGGAGAAGTAACTAACTTGCTCAATCGATGACAGAGTCAAATGTTTAATTCGTTGCAAACACAGACACATATACAAATCCCCCCCACACACTATGCTGCTTTGTGCAACTTTCTAATATCATCAAATTTCCCCAACCCTCTGAATTTCTTATGAACACTTTCATGAAAAGCATATAGATTCCCAAACCTCCAAATAGGGGGCTGGGAAGGTGGCTCAGTGGTAAAGTGCTTGCCTCACATGCATGAGGCCCTGGGTTCAATTCTTCAGTACCATATAAACAGAAAAAGCTGGAGGTGGCACTGTGGCTCAAGTAGAGCACTAGCCTTGAGCTGAAGAACTCAGGGACAGTGCCCAGGCCCAGAGTTCAAGCCCCATGGGGGGGGGGGAAGAAATTCATAGTAGGGGGTCTAGTAATTCTAGCTTTACCATCTCTATCCTGAAATGTGTAATGCCTGTGAATGCCTCTAGGTGTCACCGGCAGGCCTAAAGCATATCCAGAGGAAAATGAATAGAACAATCATGGAGATAGAAGTATAGCAAAGAAGAACTAGAAAGGAATGATGTTAACACCATTGTCTACCAGAGACCTCAGTTGGATGAATATACTTTAAGGTTTAACATATTTCTGAAAGCATCTGTAAAATCCTCATTCACCATACTCACATGATAGTCAAAATAGAATTTCTCGTCTCAAAAAATTTTAAAGGAAAAAGTAAACTATTTTTTTTGTTCAGCTAATCTTCAAAGATAAAATTCCAACATCTCATTCATATTCTCAAAATTAGTTTTTGTTTTAACTTAACAGCCAAGTGAAAGATAGACCAGCCCGGATCTAAGGAGAATCTGGTTAAGATATGATATTTTTAAGCTAAAAATCTTCTATCACAATCATAAATATATTAAGGGCATCAGAGTCATGGTTCTTGTCAGATAAGTCAGCATGTATTTTTTTAGGGTTTTTTCCTCCGCACACAATGACAAGACTGAAATCATCACAGAAGCCTTCAGTGCACATCAATGGTGATGTCCATAGAAGCCTTCAGTGCACATCAATGGTGATGTCCATGAAACTGAACTTCAGCCTGGGAAGACATCCTTTCACAGTGGCTGGTAGTATTCACCTACTGATGGACAACAGATAGGTAAGGAAAGCAAAACTGCCTATGACTGTCCATTTCTGTCTACTGGCTTTATCTCTCTGGGGCCACCTGACATTCACTCAGGATAGTATAATCGGTATAATTCACAAGGTTATAGGATTTCTTTCTCAAAGGAATCAAAGTTCATTTTGTTCCTTAATTCACTGTTTCTTTTCTATATTCATTTTTATCATATATATGTGTGTGGAGAGAGAGAGAGAGAGAGAGAGAGAGAGAGAATATTAAGGTAATACATTGTAAGTCTTCTAGGCACCACAGATAATTGTAAGAATACCTGAATACCTAAAGCCAGGATAGTGGCACATGCTTACCTATAATGCCCTTACTTAGAAGGCTGAACTAAAGATGTTCCCAATTTCCAACCTCTAGGCCAGCTTGGGCTACATAAGAGACCCTATCTCAACAAACAAACAAACAACAAAAAAAGAATCAAGGTATGATATTTTATACCAGTGGTCCAAGTTATTGAGGATGCTGAACTAGGAGGATTGAGATTTGAGGTCAACTCAGGGGATTAGGATGAGATTATATCTGTTAAAAAAAGAAGGAAGAAAGAAAGAAATGAAAGAAAGCAAGCAGGATGCTGGTGGCTCACACCTGTAATCCTAAATACTCAGGAGGCTGAGATCTGAGGATCAAGGTTCAAAGCCAACCTGGGCAGGAAAGTCTGTGAGACTCTTGTCTCCAATGAATCACCAGAAAACTGGATTTGGTGCTGTGGCTCATGTGGTACAGCGCTAGCCTTGAGCTGAAGAGCTGAGAGACAGTGCCAAGGCCCAGAGTTTATGACTGACAAGAAGAAAGAAAAATAAAAGCAAAGAAAGAAGAAGAAAAAATGACATAAAAAAGGAAAAAGAATGTGGGGTGTGGTCAGGTGGCAGCACACTTTCCAATAAGCTCCAGGCCCTACATTCTAGTTGTAGCACCGTAAGAAGTTCCTCAAGGGACAGCAAACTCTGAGAACTCCCCCTGGATACAAAGCCTTGAGTCCTTGTCGACTCTCCCTAGAAAAGTGACTTTCATCAAACATGGTCTAAGGAAAGGAACTTGTGAAAGAAAATGTGGAAAAAGAAAGGCAGCACAAACAGAGGAGAGGAAATAAAGAGGAGGTGAGGGCTGAAGGAAGGGAGGAACAGATAGATGGTAGTAAGAGGGGAGATGTAGGAAGGGATGAAGGAAGCACAGAAGAAAGGAGGGTAGGTAGAAAATAAATAATAACAGAAACAATAACATGAAAGAATTTTCAGTAAGAAGGAAGCTTAATAATTATAGAGTCCGTGTAAAGCCCATCCACAAAATTACATTTAGTAACTGACAGAGATGAGGATAATGTTTACAATCTTCTTATATTGATATTTGATGTGTTTTCTCAACAAAATTGTAAAACACACAAATGTATTAAGTGTCTAAGATATGTGTGGATCAGATTAAGGATTATAAAAGATATAGAGGAAAAAAGTTACTGCATTGCTTTGAATAGTAAAATATTTGCACAATAAATGATGTCTGTTATTATTAAGTAGTCCATATCTAGAATTCTGAGGATGCTTCATATGAATAAAACTGAAGGTGCAAATACCTCTCAAGATGACACTAGGAAATGAAAGAAAAAGGAATCATCAAAGTGAATTTAAAATAGCATCTTGACATGGCTCTATTTTGCCATGCTTTATATGATATTAGTCTTGGTTCTTATAAATAAATAGCTTATTGAGTATCTTGCAATATCATAAGGCATTTACTCTTCAAGATAACTAAGGCTTTTAAAATCTTTTTTTAAAAATTCAGTCATGCCTTCTCTCTCGTATTATTCAGGAGGACTTAAGATTGCTTCAGCTTTGATTCCCTAATGGCACTTTTCCCTAGGGCTGTTATCCTGTTTGTTTGGTTTCTGTTTTGTTGTTTTCTTGTTTTTAGGCAGATTCATCACAATATATTGAGAGCTGCTCACTTTGCATGAAATAAGCTGAATGAGTTGGGCCATACTCTTCAGAAGGGCTTTCTAATACTTGGACCATGACCATAGCCATCCTTGGAAACTTGCCTCAGAGAATATTAGTTTTCTTTGTAGGTGTCTATCTATTCAGTTTATTGGTGGTGGTGGTAGTGGTGAGGGTGGTTGTTTGTTATTCCTGTGTAAGAAGGTTTTTCTTGTGTCTTTATTGCTATTATAAAGGTGATATACAGAGGGGTTACAACTTACAGAAGTCAGGTAATGAGTACATTTCTTTTTGAGCAGTGTCACCCCTTCCCTTTCCCCCCCCAATTTTTCCTTCCAACCTCCCCCCTGTACACACACACACAACACACACACACACACAGACACACACACACACGTTGGATAGTTCATTTTCAACATAGTCTGTAGTGAGTATCATGGCTGTATGTGGTCACCCTTTGTCCCACAATTATTGTTGTTCTTGAAATGAAGACAAGTGTGAATCCAGAAGAAGTCCTTTTTGCTGTAAGAACAAGCAATAACTTGGATTTTCCCATATGACAGCGGTGGGTGGAATCGTGTTCATGTCATGAATGGTATATGAGCTAGAGAAGGTGGGCGAGGGAAGAGTACATAGTAATAATTCACCTGAAATTTGTTAGTGTTTTCTAGTACTTACCAGAATCTGGGATCAAATATAGGGAACTCAGCTTATTTCATAGTTCTCTTTCCACAGTGATAGCTCCTTGAGAGTCTAAATTCTGTCTCATTTCTTGGGTAACCCAGTGTATTCAGTGGGTAGGTGCTGTGGTAACATATTTGTGATTTAATTAGTTAACAAATTAGTAATTAATTAGTTAACCTAAGACTTAATAATTATATGCTACAGATTTGCTAGTATAGTCATTAGAGCTAAAATTTCAAAGCAATCTGAATTTGCTAAGAATACTGGGAATACTTAGCATAGACTCAATGATAATAAGAAATAAAAATTGCTTCACAGTTTTTTTCATATATGTATATGTTCATTCAACAGCACTGGGCACTAGAGATCCTATTTCATATTTGAAAACCTGTTAGGAGTGAGTTGTAAAGTGGGAAAGAATCTGTAGGACCCTCTGTTGTATGTGTAGAGATGTTCAATGCAGACCAATGCTAAGAAGTTGGATATTTTTTTTCACTTCATGTGCAATAGGAAGCATTAATAACTCCATATCTCGAAGATTAGATCTGAGTGCTAGCTGGATAAAGGGGAAAAACTGGAGGAGACTCAATGGGAGGCTATTGATATAATGCATCTATCAAAGACATGATGATGATTTATACCAATGGGAAAGCAAAGGGTAAGGACAAAAGGTGATAGACTCAAGTTGTATTTTGGGAATAGATTTGAGAGGACATGCTGGTAGATTAGCTTTAGAGAGGAAAAGGATGACCCAGGATTTGTAGTTGCCTTACTCTGTGAACCAGGGTTTGTTGACTGAGGTGGAAAAGGGCCAGAGAAATTGCATGGTAGAGACCTCTGCTTGTCACATGATCTTCCTTTTCTTTCTTGATAACAGAATTTAGATTTTATGAGAGATGGAAATGGATCCAGAATCAGTTTTTCTTTCCCTTCCTTGAAGCTGTGTATGGGGTTGAGGTTAATGAGATAAAGTTGGAAGTATCAATATTCTGGAATGGTGTTTGAGGCTAACTGATTTCTTGTCTTTCTTTGATTGAAACTAGTGTATGTTTACCCTCATATATAGTATTTCTAAAAACAATGCACATGTATATTTACTTATCCCAGGATGATCAAAACAGTATTTCTCAAATGATTCCAGGTTAGAATAAAGGTCTATGAACAGTAGACTTGAAAAAAATAACTTTTGGTTTGTCCATTTATATAGACAATACTTTTCAACAATCAAAAGTGCTGTACACAATGAATGGATTTAATAAATGTACTGTTGAAAAAAATACAAGTGAATACACAGTCATGATTCAATTTCTTTAAAAAGTACAGCAGTGTCACTTCTGGGAGGGAGACACACTAATGAGTGGGAAATCAATGAACAGTTTCTATGGTGCTGGCGATATTGCATATTTTGAGTATCCTGTTTATGTAAGTTCTTCTTATATTCATTTCTGTACTCCTAGCATCTGGCAGTGTCAGACATAATGGGCACCCACAAAAGCTTATTGTGGAATCAACTCGGTGGAATTTAAGATGAGAGGAAAGCCTTATCAGGAAAGATGGCTGTGTTATTGCTACTTCCTTAATAATCTACAGCTCTACAAGAATCCAAAGTGGTTAGATGGGTATCATACCTCCTCTCTAAAGCAAGAAAAACATTTATCAACTATACTTATTTCCCAAACCTTAAGCATTTAAGTAAGAGGTTGTTTTTTATGCATATTGTTTCTTCCCTGTTAATAAGAGATTCATTACTTAGCAGAAGTGAAAACATGCATGCTTGGTCATGAACTTGGCTTGTGTGGTATTAACCAAGGTGGAAAGTCATTTTCTCTGGCTTTCCAGAATGTGATATTAAACTTCACTCTGGGAGTTTCAGAAGTTGCCAGGAGAGAAAAATAGCAGAGCTTAAATATGTCCATAAAATAACAAGGCTTCCAAGGCCACAGTAATAGATTTTAAAGAAGTAATTGGAATGCTTAGCTACTGTTACAACATGACAAATGAGAGTCAAAACTTTCCTTTTTCTAAATAGTCTCAGAAAAACAAACAAACAGTAAAGATAAGTACTTCCTCAAGAAGCACTAAGCCATAAAAGCTCAGAACATTTTAATTTATTAGATATTAAAGCCAGGAAGAATTGCACATGGAGAAAAAGTTTTCTAATTATTTTTTTTTTGTCTCCGTGGTAAAAGGAGGGAGATGAATAAATAGATTTCAAAGGCAAAGGGAAAAATTGCAAATTTCATTTTCATGTTCGTTTCTGTCATTAAATTTTAGACCTTCTATGTGGGAAAGGAATTGATTTCCTTTTGTATGTAAGGTTGGACAAGAAAGAAAACACTCAAGCTTTCAATTATACTTTGAAGTACATTCCAAAAGTTGTGCCCTATAAATGTCCACCTTTCTCAAAGAGTTTATTAGTAAATAGCTAATAGTTAGCTAGTATTTAACAACAATAACATGTCTTAATGCTGCACTTTTCCAGATGCTGGTAGTCATGCTCAAGAGTGGGTTTCTACTTAGAAGAATTAGTGGCTTCATTCAATGCTATCTATAAACCGCTTGAGAAATAACCAAAAGCAAGAGCTTTGTGAATAGCTTCTTAAGGTGCCATTTGTTACTGCTCTTTGGGGCAGTGGAATGTACACTGTGGGAGTCAGAAGTGCGTTGAATCCTGTCTTCACCACTTCCCATATAAGAATATCTCCGCCAATAATATAAACAGATCTTTCTCATGACTAACAAGTATTGGAATTTGCATGCAATCTATTCCAAAGAAACATGCAAATATTTTTCTTTTAACTGATTAAAATGGAACATGCCCTGATGCATTGTGAATTTTTCATTCAATAGATGCATTTTTGTGATGTCAGTTTGGAATATTTACATTATTTTGGCTATTTCTACCTTGTAGAGGTGACCAAAATTCATGATGCTACTATTTCAAAACATTCACATATTAGAAAAACTTGGAAATCTCATAAATGTCTATGAGCTCCGTTTCCTCATTTACAAAATAAAAAGCAGTGATAGAATTCAGACATTACTTGCTGTATGAAAATTTCATGAAGCTATGAATTTGACAGGTTATACACTCGACTCTATTTATTGTTTTTTTTTTAATTTTCCTTGTAAAAACAAAAGCTACAGCAGCAGTCACACAAAAGGCGAACCACAAACTTCTTTTTCAGGGAAGTTTGTTAAAAAATAGGATATACCAGGTGCTGGTGCTTCATGCCTAAAATCCTAGCTATTCAGGAGGCTGAGATGTTAGGACTTTTATCTCCAAATGCCCATCATAAAGCTGGAAATAGAGTTGTGGCTCAAGTGGTAGAATGCTAACCTTAAGCACAAAAAACTCAGGGACAGCACCCAGGTTCTGAGTTCAAGCTCCACAACCAACACAAAACTCACACACACACACACACACACACACACACACACATTGGAAAACACTGTGATATAGTCTTCCCACTTACACTCTTCATATGTTTCCTTTCTACTTCTCACAGATTCTCCTTCTGCAATTAATTTCTCAAATCTATGAAAGTATCCATACATTTTTCCTACAAATGAGACTCCATTTTGAAACATTAATTTTTGGCAGTATTGGGGTTTGAACTTGGCTTCATGCTTGCAAAGCAGATGCTCTACAACGTGAGCCATACCCCAGCCATTTCTGCTTTCATGATTTAATGAAATCAGATAATATTTACTTTATTTGGAACTTCAAAAATCCTATGGGTCATGTTTTAAAATGTCGATTTATTTGCTATTTATTTTGTTGTTGTTCCTGTTGTTTTACCATTTGCCATCTTTCCCAGTTCCAAATGCTTCGGACCATGGTGCTGTCACATTTTGTATTTAGAAGAAGCACACCAACCCAACTCTTCACAGCTTGGTCAGGAGCTCTCTGTCAACCTGGCATCAGTCATGTGTGATTTTTACATAGGACAATTCATAAAGAACATCAACACTTCACAAGTATTCTCTCTTAAAAGCAAAGCTGCCTTTCAATGCTTTCTGAAAGCAAAAGAAGAAATGAATTTTTCTGCTGCAGGAAACATTTGAAGAACTTTTGATCTTCTGAGCTTCAACAGAAAAGTACCAGATAAACACACTGCATGACTGTGGCTGCCATGATGCCTTACATTCTTACAAACATCTCCACATGTAACTTCAAAGACACCACAGAGTGGACCCAGGGAAGAACAGGACTCTTTACAAATAGTGAAACACAGGCTCAAGAGGGTCAGGGCTTTCTACAGTTATGGAGTTAGTATTTTCTGGATGAGTTACCATTTCAGTCTCTTGTTGAATGCATTTGACTACAGGGGATGGAGACTGGTTTATGCAAGTGTGGAAACAAACACATCTATAAAGGCTTTTGCTGTAGACTGAATGCATATATACCCCCAGAACTCGTATGTCAACATTGAATCCTTTCAGCATGAGGACTTGTAAGGTGAGCCGCTTGCCAAGGAGGCTCCAGAGAGTTCTATGATACTATATATTCCTCTTTAGTGGATGAGAGAGCATTCTTTCTTATTCTTCAGCTTAATATTTTTATCCTTACCCATTTTTGATTAATTATAACTATGTGTTGCAGATGTCCAGCATTTAAACAGGGTCATTTAGTGTAATGATACCTTCTCCACACAGCCAGACCTATTGCTGTTATTTTCCATGGACTGTCGCAGTTATGCACCTGAATAGAATTAAGATCCCATCATCCTGTGTCATGGGATATTATCTCATGGATGATGAGAGAGAAACAGAAACCAGCATGAGGAGAATTGTTCCTATAATAGCAAAAGTAAGACACTTTTATGACTGCTTCGAGGTTCCTGAAAGTGGGGAAACTGCCAAATGACACCACTAACACCTGTAAAAAGAAAATAAATGCCATTTCACAGATGTGAATGGACTGCTGGCAGTCAGTAAGGGGTATTGTCACTAGTGAAGTTTTCAAGAACTGCATCACGGCCTTGGTAATGAAACCTCCTCATGCCATAAGACCATTTACTTTTTAATTCTAAAAAATGAAGTTTAAAAAATCAGAGTTTCAAAACCCTCCAAAGTATTAAATTTTGAAGCATTTAACTGAAGCCAGCAGGATTGGAAAATTCTGCACCTTCTCTTAAGTGACACACAGAGTTCAAAATACTAAAAAAAAAAAAAAACCAACACTGTGTAGAAACAACAGTGCATGTAGAAAGCAGGCTTGAAGTATAAGTGAATTTGTTTTTTATACTTGGTAACATCTCTCAAGGTATCTTATTTTGCTTATGCAAATAGTTCAAAATTTAAAACAAATCCAAAATAAAAATCTCCGTTAGGAAAGGGATCTTCAACATGCCTGTCCTGTCTAGATGATTTCATTGAGTTTTATGAATCCAAACAATGGCTTGGGAAATAAGCAACATTTGAGCTGTCATTTATTGAGTCATTTCATCTCATTTAATCACCCACTAAAAATTCTATGAGGTAGTTATGATCTGGAGTTTAAAAATGAAATTACCATGACTTGTTCAAGAAAATCAGGATGGAAATCTGATTTCACCTTCACATTGGTCTAGACTAGAATGACAGAATCATATTACCCAGTGCTTATTAGAATCTTAACTGTGATACACTGATTACTCATATTATTTGAACTTGTTGTTGAAATTGGAACACATTTTCCTTCCAAACCAGATTCTCTCCTTTGCATCCATAATTTCGACCATTATATCAATATCTTCTTAGACTCCCAAGCAAGAAACTAGGGTCAGTTTACATTGCTATTTTTTCCCTAATATGCTATGTTTCCATAAAGGCAAGAAATGACCAGTCTGTTATAAAACTGTGTGTTGATATCTTCCTTATATACAGCCATATTTTCACTTCAGATTCAGTTACTTGTCTGTCCATGGATACAGCCTTTATATTGTTCTCAATGTTACCTTTCGTTTCCTACCCCAAACCATTTATCACATTGCATCACAGTTATTTTCTGAAATAATAATAGTTAAAAATATGTGATCATGACACTTCATTGCCAAAATGGGTTTTCTGGAAAATATAGAAAAGAACTCAATAGATCCCATGGTTTCCCTTATTTGCAATAACTAGTATATATCTGAAACAAGCAGAAAAGGTCAGATAAAATGATGTTAAGTGAAATGAACTCCTAGATAAGGACACAAGTGGTTTTTTTTTTTCTTGCTATTGTTTCTAACATATTTATAAGGTACCATGTGATTTTTTTTGTTGCTTTGTATGTCCCTCCCCCACTGTGTAACCCCTGTTTTCGTTGTATTTGATGTTGGTATAATTTGGGGAGGGGAAGGAAAAAAACAAATTGTTTAAATAGGGATACAGGTGGATCCATTGTAACAATGAGGTGTACAAACTATGTCGAAAAACAAACCTTACAATTTGGGGGTGGGGTGGGAGGGGGAGTGTAGTTGTGGAGGTGGGAGGGAAGAGATGGTAGGGGAAAAACAAAGGAGGAGGCAACAATGCTTGATAAGAAATGTACTCATTACCTTGCTCATGTGATTGTAACCCCTCTGTACAGTATTTTCACAATAAAAAAATTTATTTATAAAAAAAAGAAAGAAAAGAACTCAAGATCTTTGTCATGATGTGATGTCCTTTGTTAGTTTGTCTTGAGCTATGCTTCTGGTCTTACTTCCTGTGGTTTTATGTGTTTGTTTGCTAGTACTGGGGTTTGAACTCAGAGTCTTGTGCTCTTAGCTTTTTTTCTTTCTCAAGGCTGGTTCACTGCCAGTTGAGCCACAGCTTCACTTCTGAGTCTTTGCTGGTTGATTAGGTAAAAGAGTCTTGGATTTGTCTTCCTAAGCTGGCTTTGAACATTGATCCTCAGATCTCAGCCTCGTGAGTAACTAGACTTAACAAGCATCAATCACTAGTTCCCATCTTCTTGTGCATTTTCTATTTCATGCCTTGCTTGAATCAAACTTTTTGGGAAATTATGCAGCGCTCTCTACTCATACATTGTTACTTTGGTATTACCTTCAATGGTAGATCTCAATATTCCTTCCTTCCTTCTTGTTTTCCGGGATTAGCTCATCATACCTCACGCACCAGTTCTTCCTTTAGCTATATGTGCTGGCATCCTGTGAGTTTTTCCCCAGTAGATAGACATCTCCTAGAAGGTCAGATTCAAGGTTTATTCCCCTGTTCACTTACAGCTATGGTATACAGCATTACCTTTCCTAAATAAATGACTGAATTAGTAGTGTACAATGGGAACGTTATAGAAATTCACTAAGTTTTTTTGTGAGACTTCATCTCAACCAGTGGTAGGGTGTAGAGGTACACATCTGTCATCCCTGGTAGAAAAGAAAGCACAAATAGAAGTTTTAAAACCCAGGCCTGCGTGAGCATAAAATGAGATGATACCTGAAAATAACTAACACTAAAATGAACTCATGGAATGGGTTAGTGGTAAAGTGCTTATCTAGCAAGCACAAGGCCCAAAATTCAAATTTTAGTACCACCAATAAACAAATAAACAACAAATAGGCAAACAAGCAAACAAATCCAACTCATTGAGAAGAGATAATTAAAGATCTAGTTTTGAAATAAATCAGATGTTGAAATTCTCTGACAGAATTTTAAAAAAAACTATATTTTATTATGATTTTGGAGGCAAAGTGTACAATATCTATAAGCAGATGGACAATATTACCAGGCAGAAAGAAACTATATTTAAGAAATTAATTGTAAACACTGAAATAAATAAAATATACAATACCAGCAGTGAAGAATTCTTTCAATGGTCTCATCAGCAGAGTAGGCCTAGCTGAGGGAAATAAAAAATCTGAAGTTATTCAAAGTTATTGAAAGTAATTTCATCTCACTTGTTAAAGGAATGTAACAGAAGAATACCGAGTGACATCTTTCAAGTAATAAAAGAAAACTTTTACAAGACTGATACTCAGCAAAATTATTTTTTTAAGAAGTCTATGGAAATGAAAGCTTTGAGAATTTATTGCTCTGGGTCTGTACTTGTGAAGAAAGTTCTTAGCACAGAGGAAGATGACATTTGTGATTCTCCTAAGAAACAATGCACCAGAAAAGGTAATAATAATGGTAAAACATAATGTATTATTATTTCTTTTTTGTATTTTGAATTGCTTTAAAGCACAGTGAAGAAATACTAACAAAGCACCCATCCATTTTTTTCCCACATAGATTGAGGTATCATGTCAAAACAGCACAAAAGTTTCAAGGGCTAGGAACTAAAAGAATACTTATCTGAAAGTTCTTACACTGTGTATGAAATGACATTTGAAGGTTGACTCTGATAAGATAATGATGTGTATTAAAAAATTCACAGCAATCACTTAAAATAATATAATAACTTATCTACAATAGAATGTTCAAAGTTTTAAAAAATAAAATGGCTGTATTTGTTTTTAAGAAAGCAGTTAGCTAAGATCTAATGCTTGTATAAAATATTCGTTCAAATTGAAAATGCAAATTACTTTGAAGTAAGGCCTGAGTTCTACAAGGGATAAACATCGTTTTTCATGTTGTAAATTCTTGGCAAGTTAACTATAAGAAAAAACCACCATTAATCTAGTAAAGGATCTTGTGCAAAAGGTGGACGGTATTTTACTGTATCTTTTCTCAACTCAAACATATTGGAATTTAGCAATGTTTTATTTTAAACATGCAGAGGTAAGATGAATTCCTCCATTCTCCTTTCCTTACTGTGGTTGAAAAAGTAATAAGCTCGCATTAGAAAATCATTGTTCCGGAGCATCTTGTTTCAAAACATACCATCAAAAATGTAGGGACATTGCAGAAAGCTCCAGGCAAACAGAGAAAATTTATATGGAGAGCTTTAATGGGAAGAAAGTCCATTGTTTCTTTGTTTTTAATGTTTTTGCTTCTTTCTCAGTGATACTTTAGATCTAAAAGACAAAAGGAAAATAAAGCATTGGTCTTTTCAGTCAATATGATATAACTTTAATTTCAATAAAACAAAAAATGTTGAACTTTTCATACTAATATCAACATTACAATTTTTTTAACCTTCCAAATTACAGCTCTTGCCCTGATTCATAAAAATGCATCCAACACGAGTCCTATACTTAATTGTTCTTCATTCATTCTAAATCTTTGACTTGGAATTTTTGTTTTTTTTTTTTTAATTTCTTATTTTTGTGCTACAGGTAAATGTGCAGCCAGCCATTAGGCTGGTTTCCCGAAGCTCTTTTTCATTCCCCTTTCTTTATTCTTAATTCTGCCTGCAGATGCTGTAGTAGATCAAAGCGTCTCAAAAGCGGTGACTTGCTCATTGTTTTTCAAGTCATGGTATGATAGAGAGTGACGAAGAGGAACAAGAACGTTTGGAGCTGCGACAATGGTTTCTATTATGCATCAATCATAGAAAGACGAGCTGAATTGTGTGGCATTGATACATGCCTATTGTGTATGGTTTTTCTGTAACATCAGATAGAAATAATCATTTGGAGCCAGGCTTCCTGGGAAAAACAGCCTTGCATTTTAAGTGTAGTAGGTGAGTCTCTAGTTAATGCAGGGCACATCAAATGTGAAATATCATGGTAAAAACAAATGGTTTTAATTACCACGGAAATTCAAAACGATCAAGCATTCATCACGATTCACGCAGTGGCAGTCCTTTGAATCAGAGATTGTTGATTTCATATTTTTCTCTGGCAACTAATTTTAAGTGTGGAGAAATACACAGGCTTCAGAGCCTATAAACGTGTGTTCAAGTTTTCCATTAAAAGCGAAATTTCTAGTGACTTTTTTGGGCATACTGAGATTTGAACTCAGGGTTTTGCTCTTGGTGGGAAGGCATTCTACTACTAGAGCCACAATTTTAGCATTTGTTTGAGCTCTGATGATTATGATTATAATTATTATTTTAAAGTCTGGCTTTTTCCGCAGGCAAAGCATGGACCATAATTTACCTGATTCTGGCTCTACTTGGAATGACAGATATGTATCATCATGTTCAATCAACAGTTTTCATTCAGGTGGTTTCTCATGAACTTTTTGCCCTCGTTGGCTTGGAACTACAATCTGCCCTAACAACACTTCCCAAGTAGCAAAGATTATAGTTATGAGCCACCAGAAATTTGCTCTACTGCTAATTCAGTTCGTTTAGAGAAATATGTACAATTTTGTTACAAGAAATTGGGGAGATATGGTAGCAAATTTGGCACTTTGAAAGATTTCTTTGTTCTGATTGGCACATTATTAAGAATGAGCCAATTCTTTAGAATAGACCAAGTTTAGGTGCTTGAAAGTTGGCTTAAAAGGGAACAATTCTAGTGCGAGATGTTAGTCTTAAGTATCGTCATGAGTCCTTCAATATTTTGGGGGGAAATATGTATTGAGGCTGTCAATAATCCATTGTTTTCTAGAAACCAGTAACTATACAAGGATATTGGGGCAGGCATGGAGAGGGGCGAGGAGGAGGGGAGGGCGGTGATGAGCTAAACATTTTGACCACTAGGGGCAGTAGAGCTCCTGGGAAACAGCAAGGTGTCTGGCTCTGGAGGACAAGGTGGGAAGAGTGATTTCCCAGAGGATGGACTAGGAGACACATCTTTCAAAAGTATTCTTTTTCTTCGAGGATTGGAGAAAGAAAGGATTTGGGCCTCAGCATCACCATTAGACTTTGACCAGAAGATCAGAATAGCTGTCCCTCCCGCCTCTCTCCTCAATTGATTTGTCTTGATCTCAATTTCTGTCTTCTCTATCACTCTATATCAATTTCATTCATCTTGGTTTTCCTCACTTGTGCACCATTAGTCTTTTCTTCTAAAGTGCATGTTGTCTGGGCAGAGGCTTTTACGTTTTTCTCCACATAATGCAATGCTTGTATATAGATATGAAGGAGAATTAAACATGAGTTGAATGTGTTATCTACATACCTGGACATAATTAATGTTCCGTAAATGAAGACATTTCCTTGTTACTTCCACTGGGAGATGGTCTACTAATTTTTCAGGCACATTGATGTAAATTATTATCATTTCTGATATTAATGTGTTTATAATGTCAAGATCTATCATAATCCTGCTTTGATTTGGCATTAAATACCTTTTTCATCTTGCAAATTATTTCCACGAGCAGGTTGATAATGAGTAGTATTGAGAGGCCATTATTGTAATGCGTTTCCAAGTTTTATCCTGTTCTGTACTCTGCAAACTTTCATCGGAAACAAAAGGGACTTGAAAGATGAGGAATGACCTCTTGCTATCTCAGAATGTTCCACCACAGAATTATTTTATTTTCTTTCACTTTTTTTGTGTGCCAGTATTGGGGCTTAAATTCAGGGCCTCGTGCTACTGCTTGGCCATTTCTACTGAGGTCTAGAACTCTACCACTTGAGCCATAGTGCCACTTCTGGATTTCTGTAGTTAATTGGAGTAAGAATCTCATGGAGTTTTCTGTACAAGCTGGCTTTAAACTAGGATCCTCAGATCTTAGCCTCCTAAGTAGCTAGGATTACAGACATGAGCCACCAGGGCCTGGATGGTCACACATGCCTGGCTTAACTATATGGAGAAATTTTAAGTCAAATGAATTTAGGATCATTGGTTTGAAGAGAGAAATCATAAGCACAATTTAATGCATAAATAGTTATAGTGACCTTCATGATTATTTTCTAAAAGAGATTTTATTAGTGAAATCCCAAATTAAATCCCTAATACTGAGAAACATGAAGAACGTATCTGTGAAGAGGTGTGAACATAGTAATGGCAACCTGAAATGATACAGCTTCCTAATGTATTGTCTCTAATCACATGTCACTATCTCTATCAGGATCTGAACTTGACTTTTTTTTTGTAAAAAAATTCTCTGTTAGGTAATATTTCCCACAGATATGGCTTTTTAACTAATAATGGCATTTTCTGGTAGATTACATTTCAGAGTACTCTTAGGGGATAGTTTGTGTATCTGTGTACCTTTCTCACCATTAAAAAAAATAAGAATGACCCAAAGCCCAATGTAATGACATTTGGGGATGGAAAAGTCTCCTGAAACGCACCATCTCCTCTTAAGTTTAAGTCTTTTTATGTGTTTGTACTTTCATACATTTGAGCCAGAGATACTAGAGTGTTAGCTATGAGCAAAAATGCTGAGTGAGAACAAGATTCTGAGTTCAAGCCCCAGTATTAGCAAATTCAATCAGTCAATAAATTATTCTGAGGCCAGAATCTAGGAGAGAATGAAAGCCTGACATGAGAAGAGGACTACTGTATACATTGTAATTCATGATGCTTTCTCTGACTTCTCTCAATGTAAATATTCTGGAGAAATTAGTGGCAAGTATAAATATACCATGGTGAGAAAATCTGAATCTTTCCTCTAGTTTATGATTAGTGATAGGTTAAATAGTGGCCTAGTATCTATTCTTTTTTTCTTTTTTATTGTGAAGATACTGTACAGAGAAATTACAGTTACAAGAGTAAGGTAATGAGTATATTTCCTAACAATCATTGTTACCCACTCCTTTGTTTTTTTCCCTACCATCCCTTCCCTGCCCACCTTCCCAACTCCTCCCTCCCAACAAGTTATAAAGTTCGTTTTCAACATAGTGTCTTGTACTTCTCATTGTTACAATGGGTCAACCTGTATCATGTTTCAGTATTTTGTTATTTCCCTTTCCCCTCCCCAAATTAGAAAAATGTATTTACAAGATGCAGGACACCAGAATCAAATACAGTGTAAACAGGGGTTACACGATGGGGGAAGAATATACAAAAGAAACAAAAAAAAATCACATAGTACCTTATAAACAACAGTGACAAAGATAAAACCCCTTGTGTCCATATCTTGTGATTCATTTCCCTTAGCATCATCTTATATGATCATACGTACATAGCTTTGACCTTTTCTGTTTGTCTCAGTCTGTTTCTTGAAGGATAAAAGTATATTTTACTCTTTTTGAATGCTTTTCACAAAATAAAGTCATGCACAAAGAGAATATTTCAACTTAATTCCATGTCCAATGGATATCACTGTGTCTTTTACCTGATCCCACTATTCAAATGCTTACATAGAATAGATCACTTCATAAAGCACAAGTAAATAATTCTAAAAATACGTGCCGTTCTTCACTGATACGTAGATTATTTGTAGAATGATTACATATGTATGAATATGTAACAGTAGCATATGGCTTAATATATTAGTAGTAGTAACTCCACTGAAAATAGCAGATCAGCTCCTGGGAAAACCCAAGCTTCATATCTTCACAGTAACCCTAAGATTTTCAAGATGAAGACATATGTGGGTAACAAGCCCAGGCATGCTTATGTACCTGATAATAGAATTTAGGTATGCAAAGTGGTTCACAATTGTAGCTGTATTCCAGAAGTAGATATTCTTTTTTAATAATAAGTTTTTTATTGTGAAAATACTGTACAGAGGGGTTACATTAACATGAGCAAGGTAATGAGGACTTTTCTTATCAAGCATTGTTGCCTCCTCCTTTGTTTTTCCCCTACCATCCCTGCCCTCCCATCTCCACAACTGCAATTCCCCCCTCAACACACACCTACCTCCAAAGTGGTATGATAAACTTATAGCCAGCATTATGCTTAACGGTGAAAAACTAAAGCCATTTCCTCTTAACTCAGGAATGAGACAAGAACGCCCACTCTCTCCACTGCTCTTCAATCAAGTATTAGAATGCCTACCTACAGTAATAAGACAAGATGCAAACATAAAAGGGATCCAGTAAAACTCTCTCTTTTTGCAGATGACATGATCTTGTATTTAAAAAATCCCATGGATTCCACTCTCAAATTACTCAAGATGATTCGAAACTTTGGCAAAGTACCAGGGTATAAATTAACCCTCAAAAATCAATGGCTTTTATGGATGCTAACAATGAGAAGAGCGTGGCTGAAATCAGGAAAGCAACTCCATTCGAAATAGCCCCACAAAAAATAAAATACCTAGGAATTAACCAAAGACATGAAGGACCTCTATGATGAAAACTTTAAAAACCTGAAAAAGGACATCAAAGCAGAACTTAGAAAATGGAAAAACCTCCCATGCTCCTGGATTGGAAGGATCAACATCATGAAAATGGCAATACTTCCCAAGGCTATCTACAAATTCAATGCAATACCTATCAATATTCCAATCTCATTCTTTAAGGAAATAGAAGAGGCAATCCAAAAATTCATATGGAACAATAAAAGACCCCAAGT
>NW_012267240.1:12425899-12440550 GCF_000151885.1 Dipodomys ordii
ACTCCACATAGAGCTCCCCTATGACCCAGCAATCCCACTTTTGGGCATTTACCCAAATGATCACAAACAAGACCATACTAAAGCTACCAGCACTATGTTTATTGCAGCATTATTTACCATAGCTAAGATATGGAACCAACCCAGATGCCCCTCAGTAGATGTATGGATCAAGAAAATGTGGTCTATACACACAATGGAATTCTATGCCTCCACCAGAAAGAATGACATTGCCCAATTTGTTAGGAAATGGAAAGACTTGGAAAAAATTCTATTAAGTGAAGTAAGCCAGGCCCAAAGAAACATAGGTCTCATGGTTTTCCTAATTTATAATAATTAGTATATGTCTGAGTCAAACAGAAAAGGTCAGATAAGTTGATGTTAGGCCAAATGAACCCAAAGATAAGGACTCAAGTGGTTTTTCTTTCTTTCTGTTGTTTCTAACATATTTATAAGATGATTTCTTTGTTGCTTTGTATGGCCCTCCTTTCACTTTATTTGATGTTGGTATAATTTGTGGAGGGGAAGGGAAAAAATCAAAAATTTGAAATGATACAGGCAGACCCATTGCAACAATGAAATGTACAAGATGCTTTGTCGAAAACCTAGTATCTATTCTTAAAAATAAGCAGATAAAGAAATCCGATTTAATTTTCTGGATATACTACGTTGGCATCCCTTTCATTAGCTCAAGATTATGTTGACAGCAGGTAATTATGCTAATTTCCTAAGACCACTTCCAAGTAAAAAAGCTTTATACCCGTTATGATCTCTAAGGAAGTTGTTTTTCAACTTGCCAAAAGCATACCTAAATAAACAAGCAAATGTTTCAAAAACTAGGAGAATAAACATCTCTTTATTATTTCTTTCACATTTGAGAAAGAAAATGTGTTCTTCAGAGCGGTTCACTCTTCAGAATGTTTAATGGTATACATCAGTGTGAGGTTTTTTGTTTTTCGCATGCTAGTTCTGGGTCTTGAACTCAGGGCCTGGGCACTCTCCCTGAGCTTCTTTGTGCTCAAGACTAGGGCTCTACCACTTGAGCCACAGTGTCACTTCCAGCCTTTTCTGAGGTGTTTATTGGAGATACGAGTCTCATGGAGTTTCCTGCCCGGGCTGGCTTCAAACTGCAATCCTCAGATCTCAGCCTTCTGAGTAGCTAGGAGTGTTCGTTAGCCATTGGCACCCAGTTTAGTGTGAGCTTTTAAAGTGCATCCTTATATATTATAATCTTTTATTTTCATGCATATATTAACATATTCATAGTTATAATGTTAATTCCAGACATGACACATACCTAGTTTCATTGAGATTATATAAAGTGACTGCTATTGAAAGAAGTGCCTTTTCCACTTGTGATTAGTTATTTATGGAGCTTGACATTTGATTTCATTTGTTTTAGATATGAACCATTTTTTCTAAATGTATTAGCAATTAGAAACATTTTGCATGCTGATAAAAAAAGAAAGAAAAGGAGAACCTTTAAGAATCACAAAGCTATAATAAGTTTGACAATGAAATCTCTATTTGTCAATGGTTTCTGGAAATGCATCTTGGGAAGTGGTTACTCCATGTTCATCCTGGGAAACATTTTCTTAGATGGGAAAGCAGGACACACGGAAAGACTTTCCCTGTCTCTAAATTTTGTTGTGCACATAGTGAAGCTGCAGCTTGTTAGCTAGCATCTACAGCGTGGGGAAATGAGCTTCAGAGTGTGGGAGCCGAGATGTGAACAACCAACATTCTTGTTGGGGTTACAGAGCTTTCACAATAGTTAAACTGGTATGTTATAACTGGTATGTTATTTAAAACATATAAGATAGCTTTAGTTTTTTTGTAACCCAATGCTTATCTTATTTTATATCTATATATCATCTCTTCTATCACATCCGAGCATTATGTAATATCTATGAATATTAGTTATGCAATCATTGGAAAAAGGTATGTTTGGGATCAATTCCTCCATAGTATCCAAAATATGGAAAATAACTTTTGCTACAGTTGTGCTGATAACAATGACCAGGATTTATCTAATTTTCCTAGTTGCACAACAAGTTAACTCATCCTTGCTTGTAAGCTCTAAGTAAAAAAAAAAAAAAAAAACATTTAAAAAGTACTTTACATTAAGGTTCTGAAGCCATTTGATACATCAGTTTAAGAAATAAACTGAAAAAAAAACAAAGGAAAGCAAGTTGGTTCAGTAGAAGCCTTTATTAACATATCTAGAGATTCAATGAAGATAAAGAACTGATTCTAGTTCTGTGAGAACATTTAAACTATGTAGTAAGGATTTTTTATAAATGTAATTATGCTAGCATTTCGAAGCTCTCCTTTTATTTTTTACTATCGTCCAAGATCAGCTTGAAGATTGGCATTTTCTGTAAACAGCACATATCGGATTAGGCTTGATCTTGATGCTATGATTTGGGATGATGAGACATGATTTCCAAGTTCCCAGGTGATGTTCCATAAAACGGATTTGAGAAGGAGTACACAGAATTCTAAAAAGGGAAATGCACATTTAAAAGGTTAGGATTTTAGGCACTGAAATAAGATACGTCTGTGAGATCACACAGTAAGCTCTAACAGATTTCCACAGGAGAAATAGCTAGTGCATCCCTTGAGACTTTCCCTCGTGTCTCCAGTATGTGGCATCTGTATCTCTGACAGAGATCTTGGTCCTCCTTGCCAGGGCCTCTGGACTGGGGCACCAATGGAGCATGAAGGAATGATAGGATGCAAGGAATGCAGTGGATTCCACCACATTATGTTGAGTTTCCCTTTCTCTGATTCTACTCAGCCCACTGTATTAATATAGTTAGGCTAAACAAAGCAAAATCATGAAAGAAATCCAACAACTCTAAGCTGACAGAATCATCACTAAGTATTTTGGCAAGTCTAACATACATGAAGTTCTGGATGACAAACTGATTTCTTGTTGTGTGTGTGTGTTTCAATAAAAATTTGCTTATTTTGGGCTGGGATGTAGCTCAGTGGCAAAGCGCTTGCCTAGCAAGTACAACATCCTGGGTTCGATCCCCAGTACCAAAAAAGAAAAGACAAAAAAATACAGTTAAAAAATTTGCTTATTTTGTGGGGCTGGGAAGGTGGCTCAGTTGTAGAGCGCTTGCCTTGCATGCCTGAGGCCCTGGGTTTGATTCCTCAGCACCACATAAGCAAAAAGAAACAAGCCGGAAGTGGCACTGTGGCTCAAGTGGTAGAGCGCTAGTCTTGAGCTGAAGAGCTGAGGGACAGTGCCCAGGCCCAGAGTTCAGGCCCCATGACCGGACCCCCCCCAAAAATTGCTTATTTTCATTATCTTCAAGTAGTTGTACAGAGGGTTTCAGTTAAACATTTCTTTAATAAATATATTGTTTGCAAAGAAAAAAGAAATCAGACAACTGTATTAAAGTAACTTAAGAGATACAGCTACAAATCCAGGTGCACATGCTTTTTACATATTCTGAGTTTGAAAATGTAAAAGCAACACAAACTTAGATCTAAAATTTCGCCTTACCTGTTAGACAGTTGGAGTAGGTTGAACACTAATTATTGGATGGCATCAAGAGATTATTGCTAAATATCTGGTATGATATTGTGGTTATATTCCTTTAAAGTATTTAATCCATTAAAGATACTACTAATCTTCAACGTTGAAGTAAAATAATAACTGGTATATGCTTTAAAATCTTCCAGAGAAGCCGGGCGCTGGTGGCTCACGCCTGCAATCCTAGCTACTCAGGAGGCTGAGATCTGAGGATCGTGGTTCAAAGCCAGCCCGGGCAGGAAAGACCGTGAGACTCCTATCTCCAATAAACCACCAGAAAACCGGAAGTGGCGCTGTAGCTCAAGTGGTAGAGCGCTCGCCTTGAGCTGAAGAGCTGAGGGACAGCGCCCAGGCCCAGAGTTCAAGCCCCACGACCGACAAAAAAAATAAATAAATAAATAAATAAAATCTTCCAGAGAGTGGAGGAGACACGTGGGAGGAGAATTGAAAGATGGCTTGATGGTTGTTAATGCTGATGGTGCATCAGCGAGTTGAGTGTCAATAGCAGAGTATGAGTTTTCTGAAAGAGTTCTTCAGATAATATTTGCAGTATTTGTGATGATGTCAGAAAACATAGGCTTAGTTTAATTAATGTAAAAGACATTCTTGTGGAAAAAATAGAAATCAAAACAAGGAAGATCAGGAGATCTGACATGACAGATTCTCCAGTTAATCTTAATAAAAGGAAAAAGGACTATGGAAAAGGCCCATGAAAAAGGAGCAATTGTTCTTTTGTCAGAAAGTAGAAAGCAATCACTCTGCACTTTTCCTGGAGACGTCAATTGCTCCAACATATGTATCCATGGTGAAAACCAGCTGTAAGCATGTTGAAAGAGGAGGAATCTTTGATTTTTGACCTCTTCCTTTGTGTGCCAAGAAACATGGCTCTAAACTTCACAGAAGCTGAGTTCTCAGGAAAAGAAAAAACAATACATCACACCTTCCTAGACAGTTTTTTTAATGACTGTAACTTTGTGTGATAATACATAAAATTTTCAGATCTAAAACATTTCAGCTTACTGCATATTATCTATCAGATAATAAGTAAACTTACATTGAAGACACAAAGTTTACATCTTCTTTTCTGTAGTGAAAACATTTAAAGTTGGTTTTGATTATATTTTCCTAATTTATTACATCTTCCTAATAATTAAATACTGTGTCTATACTTATTTATGACCTATTAGTTAGGGATATGTTTTTATTTATGCTTCAGGTCTTGATTTACTTGACAGATTATCCAGATTCTTTCTGTCAACAGAAGAACCTCCTAATTCTCATTTATAACAAAAATTGTCAAAAATTGAGTGTATTACATCATGATGGAAAAATGTGGAAATAAACACAGATGCCAAAGGTTGTATCAGACTTCAACCATATGTTACAAGCTTTGAAGCTACGAATTTGCTACCTTACCACTAATTTTCAATGTCAAGAGTAACAAAATTTAAAAAATAAACTTAGCTTCTTTTCATTTAAAAGTGATTATGGAGAAAATGCTTTAGCTTTCTATATAATCAGCTTTATAACAGGACATATTTCTAAAGTCAGATGTTTGGGAACTCTCATGTCTAGGACTAAACTCATTTCATAGTTAATGAATGCTTACATATATATGCTACATACATGTATATGTAATATATATATATATATATATATATATATATACTTAACCTATGAAATGTATATGATATTTTTCAAAGGATATAATGCTTCAAATATTCAGGATGAACACATTCCAGAATTCTCATTATAGTTCATAATGCAATACCCTAAGATTTGCTGGGAGAATATATCACAAATGTTCCCACCATGCACATGAACAGAAAGCAGGTGAGATGATGGATGTATTAATTTGTTTGATTGTGGTGGCCACTTTTCAATATGTGTATGTGTGTGTGTGTGTGTGTGTGTAAGGAATCACATTATATAACTTAAGTATACATCTTTGTCACTATATATCAATAATGCTGGGAAGAATTAATAAGAAGTTAAGAGGAAATTTTTTCTTTGATAGTTACACTTTAGCCTACGTGTTATTTCATTGATCAGGTGTGGCACCCCAAAATACATTTTATCTATAATTGCCCTCTTCTAAGTTATCTTCCAACCCATACCTAAATTTAAAGAGAACACAGAACACCATTCTCCTTTTAGTCTTTTGAAAGTAAAATGTGTAGTATATTCAGTAAGAAAGTATAGTGAATAACTGACTAATATAGGAGGTTAAACTTGTATTTTTTAGATTTATCAATTCTCTTTGAGTCTGAACAGTGAGCATAGACCGATTTAACACTGAACTGATTTTCCAAGAGGACTAGAACTTCCTGAAATGAAAATTTCTCACTGACCATTTATTGAGCAGAAATCTATTCTACCTTGAGTTGAAATAACTCCATTAGAATGTTTCTCTTAGCATAATGGAGGATATACCCAAGGGAAACTAGTTGGTGGTTGTGCTTATGGTTGTGTGTGGCTGTGTGTGTGTGTCTGTTTGTGAAACAATGCAGCTCACCACCACAACTTACCTCAATTTGCTCTGGGTTGTTCCAGTTCCCATAAACAGGGTTGACAAAGGCACAGTTACCACTTCTCTCAGTTTTCCTTAAAGCCAGAAAGAAAAGGCAATAAGTAAGAATTGAAATGTACCATAGTACATTTTCAGGTCATTGATGGTACCGACCATTGGGAGACACACTGTCTAGCCTGTACAATTTATTTTCCATGAATGTATTACCACAAGTAAACATTTTTGTTTCAGGACATCAACCATGTTCTTTTTAAAAATGTTTTTATTTTAAAAATAGTGTTCAGAGGGGTTACAGTTACATTTGTAAGGTTATGAGTACATTTTTTATTGAGCATTGTTACCTCCTCTTTTGATTTTCCCCTACCATCCTTTCCCTCTCCCTTCCCCCACCAAGTTGTAAAGTTCATTTTTCTACATAGTGTCTTGCACATCTCATTGTTACAATGGATCAACCTGAATCCTTGTTTTAGCATTTTGTTATTTCCCTTCTCCTCCCCAAAATAGAAAAAATGTATATACAAGATGCGGGGCACCAACATCAAATACAGTGAAAACAGGGATTATACCATGGGGGAAAAAGAACATACCAGAGAAACAAACAAAAAATCACACAGTACATTTTAGATACATTAAAAACAATATCAAGAAAGAAAAAAACAAGTTGTGTCCCTATCTTGGGGTTCATTTCACTTTACATCATCTTATATGTACATAGCTTTTGACCTTTTCTGCTTATTCTCGACTTATACTAGTTATTGCTAATAAGGAAAACCATAGGACCTGTGTTTCTTTGAGTCTGGTTTACTTCACTTAATATAATTTTTTCCAAGTCTTTCCATTTCCTAACAAATGAGGCAATGTCATTCTTTCTGATGGAAGCATAGAATTCCACTATGTATATATGTGTGTATATATATATGTATGTATGTATGTATATATACATATATATATATATCACATTTTCTTGATCCATTCATCTACTGAGGGGCATCTGGGTTGGTTCCATATCATAGCTATGGTAAATAATGCTGCAATAAACATAGTTGTGCTGGTAGCTTTAGTATGGCCTTGTTTGTGATCATTTGGGTAAATGCCTAAAAGTGGGATTGCTGGGTCATAGGGGAGCTCTATGTGGAGTCTTCTGAGGAACCTCCATACTGCTTTCCAAAGTGCTTGAACAAGTTTACACTCCCACCAAAAGGGTTCCCTTTTGGCCACATCCCCTCCAACATCTGTTGTTATTAGGTCTTGATTATAGCCATTCTAACTGGGGTGAGGTGGAATCTCAATTCAACCAAAGTCTTAAAAGCAAATGTAATTTGAACTTTGAGAGATAAGATAAAAAAAACCAGAAAAATAAAAGTGGTATGAGTGGATTCCAATATTGATTTCTTAAAATATTAAATATTTCTCAAGTAATTCAAACAATGCACCATCACAGAGAACAATGTAATATGAATCTGAGCTGGTCCCAAAGAATTCCATCTTGGAGTCCTTTAGATTTCTAAACTACCAAACCACCCTTCCTGAAGACCATTACCTTTTAAAAAATTGTTATTGTAAAGATGATGGACAGAGGGGTTATGGTTACATAAACCAGGTAAATCAGGTAATAAGTACATTTCTTTTTGAACAGTGTCACCTCTTCCCTCATTTTCTCCCACTTTCTGAAGACCATTTTTTTTATAAAAGTGCTGCAGAGAATTGTAGAACAGGTGACATAGTCATGAGGATTTCAATCAGCAAAGTTACATTTGGATGCTTAAAAAAGCCTTTTAAGTTAGTACTTCCTTTTAGGAAAATCACAAAGGACCTATGTTGCAAATCTTACATTTGATTTTATCTGTATGATCTACTAAGTTGATTTCCTAAATTGATCATTTTCTTTTGATGTTTAAAAAAACACATGATCAAAAATAGGCAGCCTAGGAATCTTTGGTTATAATTGATGAAGAAAACAGACCTATCTTAGAAACAACAATAATATAAGAGGTAACTAAATGCACTCTGTGACACATTGAAGGGATGGTCATACACAAATGTGTGGACAACCACACTTACACTCACACACGATGGAGAATATAAGAGTGATCCTGGGATGACTGCCAGTGTCTTCAGGCCAAACAGGAAGAAAAAATGCATAATGCCTGAATATTTTTGCCTAATCAGAGTATATAATTTAATTAACAAGTTTATTAGTAAGAACCTCTAAATTTGAAAACATAGCAAAGAGGAAGTGCTCACTGATCTGTGTTTTGAAAAGAAATGTTCAGAAGCATGACTTTCAGTTGTCATTTACTGAAAACACATGATCTTTATGGTCTTTTCTAAGAAGTCACTGCACTGCTGGGCTGAAAAGCCTCATCTGGCCCATTCTGTTTGGCTGGCAAGACATTTTGCCTGGGGAATGTATCTTGCAAGTGCTGTTATTCTCACTGTTTTCAAACAATTGGTTTAAATACATAACAGCTTAAATATTTCACACTCTCTAGGGCTGCAATTTGATTTAGGATGAATAAGGCCACATGTAACATTTTTATAGGTTATAATTTGAAAAAAAAAGTTATAGGTAAACCCTTAAATTAAGTCAGCAAGGATCTATTAATTCCTTAACTACTAATGGAATATATAGGTGTTTCTCTAGTTAAACAGGACTTATTTTTTGACGCTTTACCTTAACTTCTTCTAAGACTATTCAGTATGTTTTCAGAGCAGTAAGCTCTGTAAATGGTACAGATGAGGTGAACATCGAGGCAACGCTGGTCTCCAGCTGGAGACCCGGAAGAAAATAAAGAGCAGCTGTGAAATGTGTCAAAATGCCAAAGCAATAGCTGGTCCAGGAAAGATTGAACATGAGGTAGAGAGTACCAACACAGAATGGGAATTAGGAATTATGTAAATACGGGATAGCCAAAGGCACCATGGGATAAAAAAAATTAATCTCAGCTGAAATCAGGCATGAAATCAGGAAGCAAGAGAAAACCCAAACCATCGGCCTAGACAGGACAGATGGTCCAAAAGCCAGGAAGATGACTAGAAACCGAAGAGACAAGCTGAGAACTCAACTGGTAAAAGTTGGACAGGAACACAAAAGATCATGATATGACGCAATGCTACTTGGCATTGGGACTACTGGGACCCTAGGTAGTCAAACCTAGAGTGACAGGCAAAAGTCAGATAAATGGATAAAAATCCCAGGCTTTTTTTTCTTATTGATCTTACTGAGAGGGTTTTTAATATTTTTTGGGGGGGTCCGGTTGTGGGGCCTGAACTCTGGGCCTGGGCGCTGTCCCTCAGCTCTTCAGCTCAAGGCTAGCACTCTACCACTTGGGCCGCAGCGCCACTTCTGGCTTTTTTCTTTTTGCTTATGTGGTGCTGAGGAATCGAACCCAGGGTCTTGAGCATGCAAGACAAGCGCTCTACCACTGAGCCACCTTCCCAGCCCCGGTTTTAAATATTTTAAAAGTATTTTTCTATTAAAATGAGAATGCAAATGAAGGCGCTGATGTGAGGGAGTGATTCTAATGAAAGTGGATGGCCCCCGAGGGCTAGAATGTGGAGTTGTAATTAAAGATGGAGGGTCACTATATGGGTAACTGAAGGTGAGTAACTGTAAATCCATTGTACTTCAAGTTGTATTATTACCCACCAACAACTTTTAGGTTTACCAGATCAAAGATATTGCTCCAAGTTTTGGGAATCTCTGGATGGTAGGGCTTAATTTATAATATCTCTTCTCTTTGTAAGGTAAGGTACTATCCAGTGTGTGGGGAGTATGGAACATTCATGTGTACATACCTGAATGTTGGGGGATTTTTTTTTTTGGCTGTGAAGTATTTCATTTGTTACTCTGGATGAAAGATGTTTTCTATCCATGAAAGTGTATGTGACAGTTTTGCCAGAATATATCTAAATAATGAAGTAGAACGCGTCCCCAGGTGGAAGTAGAATTCATTTATTCTGAGTGTTATGTTTATTGTATTTAATTTGGTTGTGTCTGATTAATGTTGTATCTGGGGGGTGTCCCAGAGAAGTAAATCTCAGTTCTATACTCTCATTTCCAACTCTGTTATCCTGAATTCTTCAATTCAGTTTCCCCAAAGGTTTCCAGTTGTGAGATTTAAGGAGTACAAAGCCTTCTGAATATGCTAATCTTTCAGATAAAGGAAAATATAATATAAAAACTGATTTAAATATTTCTTGGGCACATTTCTCTCTGCTAAGAAGAGGTCTTAGAAATGTTTGTTTTCTTTTAAAAAGGGTGTTATTAATCATGTATTTTCCTTGTTTGATCACAAAAAAATCAATAAGCAATAGCCTTCTGGCTTTCTTTTATTTTTTTTTTTTTACTTTCTGCTTTTTTAACCTAGGAAAATATTTTTGTTTTAGTTTTCTATTTTGTTTATTTTTAATATATATATTTATCGTAAAGATACTGTACAGAGGAGTTATAGTTACATGAGTAAGGTAATGAGTACATTTCCTATCGGGCATTGTTACCCCCTCCTTACCTCCACAACTCCTTCTCCCTCCCCCCCCAAGTTGTAAAGTTCATTTTCAACCTAGTGTCTTGTACCTCTCATTGTTACAATGGGTCGACCTATATCCTTGTTTTAGCATTTTGTTATTTTCCTTCCCCTCCCCAAATCAGAAAAATGTATATACAAGATGCAGGGTACCAGAATCAAATACAGTGTAAACAGGGGTTATACCATGGGGGAAGAACATACAAAAGAAACAAAAAAATCACATAGTACATTATAAGTACATTAAAAACAACAGCGATTACAAACAAGACCACACTAAAGCTACCAGCACAACTATGTTTATTGCAGCATTATTTACCATAGCTAAGATATGGAACCAACCCAGATGCCCCTCAGTAGATGAATGGATCAAGAAAATGTGGTATATATACACAATGGAATTCTATGCCTCCATCAGAAAGAATGACATTGCCCCATTTGTTAGGAAATGGAAAAACTTGGAAAAAATTATATTAAGTGAAGTAAGCCAGGCCCAAAGAAACATAGGTCCCATGGTTTCCCTTATTTGCAATATCTAGTATATCTATGAGTCAAGCGGAAAAAGTCAGATAATGTGATGTCAGGAAATTGAACCCTTAGATATGTATCTTAATGTTTTTTTTCTTTCATGCATGTGTTTCTAATGCACTTATAAGATTATCTCTTTGTTGCTTTGTATGTCCCTCCCCCACAGTATAACCCCTGCTTTCACTATATTTGATGTCAGTATAACTTGAGGAGGAGATGGGGGAAAACCAGTTGTTTAAAGATACAGGTGGACCTGTTGCAACAATGAGAAGTACAAGTTGTCATGTCCAAAACGAGCTTTATAACGTTGGTGCGGGGGGGGGGGGAAGGGGGGGAAGGAGAAAGATTGGGATTGGGGGGGAGGGGGGAGGCTGGGAAGGGATGTGAAGGGTAAACAAAAGGAGGAGGCTGCAATGCTTGGTAAGAAATGTACGCATTATCCTGCCCATGTAATTGTAACCCCTCTGTACAGTATCTTCACAAATAAAATAAAATATATATATATATAAAAACAACAGCGACAAATAACTTCTTATGTCCCTATCTTGGGGTTCATTTTGCTTAACATCATCTTATATGGTCATATGTATATAGCTTTTGACCTTTTCTGATTGTCCTAGACATATACTAGTTATTGCAGATAGGGGAAACCATGGGACCTATGTTTCTTTGGGCATGGCCTACTTCACTTAATATGATTTTTATTTTTAACTTGTAGTCATGGGTAGAGATCTGTGCAGTGTTTCTCCTGGGCAACTCTCAGTGTTGAATTATATATTATATATATAATACATATATGTATCTATACATATGTATCTATGCACATATGTATATATGTGTATATACATACATACACATATAAACATATATACACATATGTATACATATATAATATGAATATATAATATATAATTATGTATCAGCTGATACATATCAGCCTTCAGATATATACTAATATATATAAAATATTATATATAATATATATCAGCTGATATATGAGTTGTCATATATATACATACACACATATATACATATATATATCAGCTTTCTTGTCCCCAAATATCACAAAAGTTTTATTTTATACCCAGATTCTGACCATTTTTAGTCTACTTGAGTAGACAGTAATTAAGGAAACTTACTTAAAATCTCGACCCTATCTTGGTCTTTTCATAATCTAAATTTATAGCATTTTGAAAAAATAAAGTAAGCACAATGAAATACCACAAAACAAGTGAGAAATTTGTACAAAGTTAGAGAGAGGCAATTAGAAAACAGGAAATGCAAACTGAGTCAGAGGAAGCAAATGGATAGTACACAAAATGAGTTTGTGTTCTTATTCAATGTACAATGCACTTTGACTTGAACATATTGTAAAAACTCACATGATATCATTTTAAGGAAGTAGCAGTGGCTTTTACTTAGTAGTTTCAAGTATTATCTTCCAAATACTATGCTGAATCCATAACAAGATTTGCTCCATGGAACAAATGCTCCATGGGGGAAGGTAGAACACAGAAGGGAGCAGAAATATTTATTGATATCTTGGAGCACAACACTTCTGCAGGGAGGATATTTTCATACGTTTATGATTTCAAAAAGTCAACACAGAACTTACAACATTAGATTTGTTATATGAATGTACAGGCTAAAGGCTTTGGTATGGCCCAAGCTCCATAATGCTTTCGTCTAACAAGCACAAAGTTCTGAGTTCAAACCCTAGAACTGTGGGAAAACAAAGTGTGCAGGTAGAGTGAAATTGTACAGTAGCCTAAGATATTAAGAGAAAGAGTAAATTGAGTTTATTAGATCAACTTAAAGAATAAGTTGTGCCTGTAACTGCTTGGTTCTATGACTACTTACAAAGACAGATGTGATGAAATCATGAGAAGAAAGAAATGGAAATAATGTTATTGACCAATTTCTACTCTTAGAAGATGACTTTACTCTTAAAAATCTAGGCCAAGGAAGCAAAAAAGCAAGAAATAAGCCAATTTGAAAGGAAAGATAAATAGGGAGAGAAGCTATCTAAGAGTTCAAGTTTTCATTTTCAAATCCATAAGGACCACATGTTTGGGTGGAAACAATTCAGGAAGAATGAGGTTTGCAAACACAACCAGAAATGCCACAGAGTGGGAGGAAAGAATTAATCATCTAAGGGTCACACAACCAAATAATATGGATACCGAATTATGCTAAAGTCATTCACATGACATAGCAGCTGCCATATTTTTCCCTCACTCTATTTAGGCTGGAAATAAATATGTTGACCACAAAATCTGTCAATGCAGAGACATTCTCTCAGTGGCAAAAGCACTCAAGTGGTAACATGCGGAGAAATATGGGTGCAATTAGTGTGAATAGAGCTGACACAAGCTCATGGAACTTAACCTTGAGGAGAATTAATGCAGCCAAGGAGAGCTCAATCTGCATTCTGCTTCTCAAGTGCACAGTTAGCATAATTCACAACCACCTAATGTAAACCAGATGTGGAGCAGGAGGGTCCCTTTGGAAAGAGATTATAAAAACCTTTTCTGACCTAGTGAAATTACTTGGAGTTAGTCTTTATAAACTAGAGGAGGCAAAGACATTTATACAAAGATTCATTGCAAATTGTGAATAATAATAAAAATTCTAGATGCAACCTCAACATTTAACAATAGGACAATGTTCAATGATGATACATACACTTGAGAGAGCATTATATTGCTCATTCAAGCAATATTTGAAGGTCTATCTGGGGATATAGACAGCACCAATGTTTCTTAAAGTATGGCCTGTGGACTCATAGTTCTAAATACCCCATCCACACTCCTTTCCTAGTACAAATGAATGAAGTGAGGTTCACAGAAAAGAAAGATCTTGGCTTCCAGAAAGATGGTGGCAAAGCAACAGGGAAACACCCTACGTGTCTCTAACCCTCTCTGTGCTAACTCTAATACTTTCATCTGATAGATTTTAACAATATAACTCCATAGCACATCTGAATTCTGCATCTTCACTCAGTTTTCTCTATAAGCCCGGAACCCAGATAACTAAGTCTCAGCAAAGGGACAGAACACTGGATGACTAGTCAACCACGAAAACAAGGAACAGATTGCCCAAAGATAAAAACCAAAAGGGTCTTCAAATGGGCAGAACACATCCCAGATATACTAGAAATATGCAAACTCAGGGAAATACAGTGCTCACAGAAAACAAGCAGACAAATAAACAGTAAAACAGGAACCTAGAAGATGCTTCACACAATGCATTAAAAACACTGCTGAAAAGTAGTATGGAGGTTCCTCAAAATACTCCACATAGAGCTCTCCTATGACCCAGCAATCCCACTTTTGGCATTTACCCAAATGATCACAAACAAGACCATACTAAAGCTACCAGCACAACTATGTTTACTGCAGCATTATTTACCATAGCTAAGATAGGGAACCAACCCAGATGCCCCTCAGTAGATGAATGGATCAAGAAAATGTGGTATATATACACAATGGAATTCTATGCCTCCATCAGAAGGAATGACATT
>NW_012267240.1:12442880-12487959 GCF_000151885.1 Dipodomys ordii
CACTGAGCCCTCTTCCCAGCCCCCAGGCTGAAACTTTCTAAGTAAAGATCTGGAATCACAACAAATCAAAGAAAGACTGGCTAAATGGGATTGCATTGAACTGAAGAGCTTCTGCATGGCAAAGGAGATATCTAGCAAGATAATTAGAAAGTCCAAAGAATAGAAGAAGATTTAAACCAGCTATGCATCAGACAAGGGCCTCAGATCTAAAATATACTTAGCGCTCAAAAAATTATTCTCACCAAAAAAACAAACCTTCAAAAACTCAAGAACTCAATCAATAAATGGGCAAAGACTTTAAGAGAGACTTCTCAGGGAATAAGTAAAAATGCCCAATATACACATGAAGAAATGTTCAATATCTCTGGCCATAAAAGAAATACAAATCAAAATAACATTGAGATTCCACCTCACCCTAGTTAGAATGGTCCTTATCAAGAAAATTAACAATAACAACTGTTGGTAGGGATGTGGCAAGAAGGGAATGCTACTACACAGCTGTAAACTTGTTCAATCCCTCTGGAAAGCAGTCTGGAGGTTCCTCAAAAGACTAAACATAGAACTTCCCTATGACCCAGTCTCTAAATGCCCACTCTTGGCCATTTAAATAATAGAACACAAACAAGGCCACGCTAAAGTGACCAACACAACCATGTTCAGCAGCATTGTTTACCATGGCCAAGATATGAATTAACCCAAATGCCCATCAGTGGGTGAATGGATCAAGAAAATGTGGTATGTATACAATGGAATTCTACACATCTATCAGAAAGAATGGTATTGTACTATTCATTAGGAAATGGAAAGACTTGGGAAAAATCATATTAAGTGAAGTAAGCCAGACCCAAAGAAACATTGTTTCCTTCATTTGTAGTAAGCAGAATGTTCCTATAAATCTACAAGTAAACACACTGAATGGTTAAAAATATACACTGAGATATGATAAATTATACAGGTTTCTAGATACTCACATAGTGAGACCAGAAGAGGATACGCAAAGGTGTGGACCACAAAGGCTTAATAGCTCTGTGCATATGACCATATAAAATAATATTTCATGAAATGAATACTAAGAAAAGGAAACAGGATATTTTTATTGTTGTTTTTGTTGTGTTTTCCTTTTGTCTTGTTTGTGAGTTTATTTGCATTTGGGAGGGTAAGGGGGGCACAGAAGAGGTGGAACAAAGGGTGAACATATACAATAGTGGTACTCACTAGACACTATATGGACAATGAACTATACATCTTGTGGGTGGGATGGGAGGGAAAAACTAGGAAAGTGAGGGCAGGGGAGACATGGTTCAAAAAGAAGTGTATTCATTACCTGACTCATGTATTTGTGACCCCTCTGTCTATCACCTCTTAAATAACAATAAAATATATGAATTATATATATATATATATCTAAAAATCTTTTGAAAAATCTTGATTTTCAAAATGAAAAGATCTTTACATATTCATAGCACTGAATGTCATAGATATGGACCTTGTTTATGGAGTTTCCATTTCTTTCTGTGAAGTTATTATTATCATTTTTTTATAGCATTGGGATCTGAACTTGTGCTTGCTAGACCAGTGCTCTACTGCTTGAGTCATGAATCCAGGCCTTTTTTCTCTGGTTATTCTTGAGATAGGATGTTGCTTTTTCTAGGCCTGGACCACAGTCCTCCTATTTAGAATTCCCACAGTAGCCAGTACCATCATACTCAGTTTTTGTTTTTGTTTTCCTATTGAGAAGGGATTTTGAGAACACTTTTTTATTTTGCCTGGGGTAGCTTAGAATTGTATAAGCAAAACTTGGCCAAAATATCATTATTTTTCTTGAGAAATATAATTGGGTTTATTAATTATTTATATTACTTTATATCTCTATTTTTGTCTACTAGATTTATTCAACTCAAAATTGTTTTTCATATTCTTGCTTATCAAACTTAGATGCATTTGTAATATTTTTGTTTATATTGGATGCCATAGTTTTCTGATAAACTATAATGTTTGTAAGTGATAGATTCTTAATTGTACTGTTAAAATAACATGATATTGTCTGTCTTAGATCCAGTCTCTTTATTAATGTTAATATTGTTATTACTGTTTTTCTTTTGTTTGCACTGGCAAGGTATAAAGTGATTTTCAACTTTGGTCATTTTAGTTGGGAGAATGCATTTGGGTTTTGTTTTATGCCCTAAGATGACAGTCTCCCTTTTTTTTTCATGTGAAAATAAAGTTCTGTCATATTAAAGTAAATAAATAAAATAAATACCCCTACTAGAGGCCTACAAATTCACAACAGTTTTCTTCATTTTTTGACTGTATTGGTTTTGAAGTCAGAGCCTTATACTTGCTAAATTGGTATTCTATCATTGAAACCACAATTCCAGCCCTTTTTGATTTAGTTATTTTTTTCAGAGAGGGTCTTGTGTTATTGCACAAGGTGAGCCTCAGGCCACTATCTTCCAACACATCTGGGATGACAGTCATAGACCTCCATATGTCTAGCTTGTTGGTTGAAATGACTTTGATAAGGCAGGATAACACATTAATTATGGGATTAACAAGAAGGATGTATAGCAGGGAATTTTATGGAAAACAAGGTCCAGACCAACTTTGCCTCCTGAGAAAGCATTGTGAGATTGAGTTACATGCTAAACTAACCACTATTTTTTTTTTCTCACTCAATATGTTTAACTGAAGGAGATACAGATGAAATATGATTTGGACCTAAGCCTCGTAAACATAGGTGAGTCTTGCTCATACATCAAATACCTGCTAGTATTCATTGTTCATGAAAAAATTCACACTTTCACACAAAGAACAGAATTTTACAAAATTTATATTTGTACCAGGAGCATAACAGTTTCCAAATGTTTTGAAGACTGGATAAATGTGTCAACCCTTAAATAATTGTGTTAATCATGAAACCAATACTTGATGGAACAAAATTTCACATGGAGAAATAATACATCATACATGTGCAACAGACTAATAAATGACGTATCAGTGTAAAATTTTTCCTCCCGTTGTTTAGATTATATGTCACAACTTTGAACTATCACAATATCAAGATTTGGTAAAATGAAAAATGATCAACAATTATACTTACAGATATAATTGTATAAAAAGGCATTAAAATATACTTCCCTTTATATACATATATATATGTATATGCTTTTATTATGCAAATAGATATTAGAATCCCAATAAGACCTCATTGAATTTATGTTGTAATTTGAGTAAACATGTTTGCATATGCATGTGTATTTCCTCACCTAAAATATGCTTCTTCTTCAACAACTTTTGCCCTCTTTTCTGAAAATATTCTCTTTGATTTCTTTTATAAATGTGATACTGCAAAGCTATAGAATTTGTAAGGTTCATTTTTCAGAGAATGTGATTTGTATCATATATATATTTATATATTATATATTTTCATAGTATTTTCTGGTAACATGTAGTGACATTGGATTTAAATCAATAGACCAATATGTATTTATTAGTTATGAATATATAGTATATGAATAAGCATAGTTATTATTTATTTGTTAGTTGTGAGATGAAAACCACATTAGAAAGCTCTTTGTACCATTGTATCAAGAAAATGTCAGAATGTTCACTATAAGGATAAGGAGAAAAATTAATAGATAATTCAAGTTTAATGGTGACAATGTACCTTTGTATGTATAGGATAATATTAAGAGTGAGATACATTAAAATGTCTGGGTGGGAAAATCAGATGTAATTTTAAACTGTTTTCTGGCACTTAGCTGTATTTTCCAAGTCTTCCTTGCCAGGTAATTGTGAATCACAATCTGAGAGAAGGATGTCATGGTTATACAGTTTGGAAAATTGAATCCAAATTCAGTTTCTCCTAATTGCACTCCTTACCAACATAACAGGCCACTACTGACCGAGATCCCTTACACTGTATTTCATGAGTCCCCTCATTTTCCATGTCTTATCAAACTTATCACCCTGACACATTGCTCAGTTTCCAGATATTTTGGTTTCTCCCCACTTTTGCATTTGTTCTTGAATGCCCTCTTTGCTGGCCAGAACTCCTGCTAACTCCACATGAGGACTGACCTCTTCTGGGTATGCTATGTTGTATTCTTTGTCTTCTACTATGGGGTCTTATAGTATTTTCTCTCATTGGCATGAAATAATTTTCAAGCTATCTTCTTTGTATGAAAATTCCCCCTAATTTTCTTGTTGAGTTCTCTTGGACACATAATCCCTTTGGTTGAAATTTAAGAATCTGTCTACAAGAGTAGATTGGTTGGCCATTATTTATTTCTATTCATGTCTTGTCCACTTGAAGATTAACTTCCTATGAGAAGAGCTAAGAGCATTTTCAATTCATTTAGGAAACATTACATTAACCAATTATCTGTTGTACATCTACAATAGAGTGAATTAGTGTGTGGTTTCATGCAGCTTTGGTTTCAGCTGTGTATTGTATCAAAATCAAAAGTAAATGTTGGGGTCAGGGATGTGCTCAGTGGTGGAGCTCTTGCCTAGTAAACATCAGGTGCTGGTATGATTACCAGCATACCCATAGAGAATAACAAAATTGTGTTTAGAAATATTCATAGCAATTTGACAGGAGAATTTTGCATCTGACAATGTTAAGAATAAGAAATTCAGATAAATATTTTGTGCTTTTATTTGGCTTTTAAAAGAATGCAATTTAAATAGCACTTTATAAAATCATTGGTATGTGATCAATTAGAAATGAAAATAATCAAAATAAAAGCCCACAGAAACTAGTGCTGATCCTTAGCCCATATAACTTCAGTCATTTTATTCTATCATAGGATATGTGTCTAAATATGAGTAAGTGAACTCTTTGGCCTGGATCTTTGCTTTCTCATTAAATGGTTTCTGCTCTCTCTCCTGAAAAATCCTCTTTTCCCCTTTTCTGATTCTGACCAAAAAGAAAAAAATGCATTTTCTCATTATAATTGTTGAATATGAAAACTCACGGTAATTTCCTTATTGAATTTTTTAGATACATAATCTGTTTGATTGAAAACTGATTGCAATGTTGAAGGTAATTATCAGCCTCCATAATCACCCTTGGAATTGCCTAGCAACTTCCTTCTTTCCACATCTTTTAGAAAATTAATTTCAAATTGTCGACCCTATGAAAGAATCTGTCTAGAAAAATCATCTGATTTCATTGTGAGTCCTAGATAGCCTCAATTTCCCTTAAATATATTCAATTTTGGATTTATTAACACATCTAGTTAAAGTTCTCCTAGATCTATGAATAATTTTAATTTCCAACATAATAGAAAAGCTGAAAGATGTAATAAAATTGCATTTACTCATTGTCATTTTAAAACAACCTACAAAAATCATAAAGAGAAATTGTTAAGTAGAAGAACTCAATTAGCATTTTTGTCTAGATTGTTATGAAATGATCTTTCTCTGTTCCATTCCCAATTATTTGCTCACCATTTATTTTCTTATCTGATTTGTGTTGTACCTACACTAACCACACTCTTCTATGACACACTGCCTTTCTCCCTGAAATCTTTGTTCCCAGTATTTCAATCTGAGTCCAAACTTGAGTAACATAGCCTGTCCTCACCAAACCCATCATCTACTTTCTGACTATATAATCTTTGCCTCTAAAGCACTCTGTCTCTCCAAACCACAGTGCTTCCTTCTCCAGTACTTCTGAGAAAGAAACTCTCTAGTTGATATATGTTTTATGGCAGCACTGGGCTTATTTGCTTTCTATTCCCCTCCTTGAGTAGAGTGTAAAATGTCATGTATTTTTTTGCATTCTCAGCTACTAGCATAGTCAGACTCGTAGTAGACGGCTAATAAATGTTTGCCAACCAACACATGAATGGATTGCTAAGAGTTTCTGATTTAAGTGCTCTATTTTTTTGTTTCCAAAGAGAAGAGTCAGTTGGCTTTTGAAAGGTTATTGCCATACTATCCTTTGATTCATTAATAAGCTTGACATTTTAACACAGGAAATAGATTGTAGTTGTGTCTTTCAGGATGCTTTTAAAGAGAAAAAGTTAAATGGAAGATTTGAATGTGAAAGTCTATCCAGAGGATAATAAAGCAGTAACTGAAGAAAAATCAAGAAGCAAATCCCCCTATCCTCTACTCTGTAGTAACAATAAATTACAAGAGCTACAACTCTCATTCTCTTGTCAATGGAGCTGAGTATATTTGCCACCTGCCAAAGTAAGACTACATGACTTACTACTGGTAAAACACCTCACTTATCTTTACTGATTTCCCATACTTCCTTATTTAACAGGTTACCTCTCCTTGAAGGACATCTGTGAGATTCTCATATGACACATCCTCTTATTCTGACTGCTCAGAGATGACGATACAAATGCGAGCTAGAAGGATGTCTTGACTGGAATCCTGTCTTCTTGCTATGGATGATATACACTGATCAGAGGAAATATGCTGAAAGAGTGCCACAATTTTGTGCCAAGGACTGTCTCTGCTGGTCAGAGACATTGTATTGGAAAAGTTATAATAATGAAATGATTATTTTCAGATGAAATAGCTAGATCATGGGCAGCTATACAGGAAAATGGTCTTTCTATTCTTAACTATTATTCCTTAGGTTTAGGAATAGGAGGAGGAGTTGTTGAAAGAAGAATCATATTGGTAGGCATGGTGGTAAGTGTAAGTCTTCACAATACTGTCCTTTGTTTCTCTTTTCTTGCTCAGAGTTCAGGCTTAGCATGGCTGTCGGTTGGCCAGCATGTGCACACAGGACTGGGATTTGGGAGTTAGGTTTGTCGATCTCAAGCTGGGAGCACAGCTTTATTTCTTGTGGGTGAATGCACATGAGGAGCAAAGGTTATGGGGCCCTCATGAGAGGACTTTAAGCCTTTATTCTACTGGAATTCACTTGCTAAAGCCAAGTATTCATTTCTGGGCTGAGGGCAGGCTTACCAATGTATCTACAAATGCAGCTGAAAGCCTAGAGGCATGGAGTACGCAGGGCTTGAGTTTTGCTAAGAATAAATATTCATTACTGGGCTCATGTTAGGTCTATCCGGGGATCTCAGACTTGAATAGCAACTAAACTTCTGCCTTCAAAGATTCTTATTATCATACAAAGTGCTTGCAGTGAGAAAGATTCTGGTAGAAACAATATAGTATTAAGGGAGTGGATATTTTATTTAGGAGCCAAGAATACTTATTTAAGAATCTCAGAGAACTCTCTTGTACTTTTCATGAGAGTATAGGGAGGTAGTCTAGGATTGGGAATCCTAATCACCTCCCATTTCTTACTAGAAAAATAAAAATAAGCATCGATCCTTTGACCATTCTTTCCTCCTGTTTTACCTACAGTCCTTTTTTTGTATATATTTTTTATTGTAAAGATACTGTACAGAGGGTTACATTACATGAGTGAGGTAATGAGTACATTTCCTATCAAGTATTGTTACCTCCTCCTTTGTTTTTCCCTACAGTACTTTGATCTGTATTTCTATCACCTCACATAACAGAGTCAAATATTATAACTGAATATGAGCCCAGAAAATAGGAGTATTATTCATTATACCTTTTGCACACAAGAAGTCTCTTTTTTCATTTGTAGTAGCATATATTAGTTGTACACAAGGTTCTCATCATGATGTTACCATATATGCATATGATGTACCCTGATCAAATTCACCCCTCTATCATTCTCCCTTCTCTCTCCTCCCACTTCTGAAAAGTTTCAACAGGTTTTATTATTCTATTTTTGTATGTATATATGACGTACTTTGATTATATTTACCCTCCTTCACCTTCTCCATTGATCCTTCCTTCTCCCATAGATACTCATCCTGTAACAACCTGTTGTACACTCCTGTCACTGATTGGTTCCTTTTAATGAAGCATATTAATTGTATAAAGGGGTCTGGAGATCATTATGTTAAGCAAAGCAAGCCAGGTTCAGAAAGACAAGCCACACGTTTTCTCTCATATGTGGAATACAGGCTTAAAAATATGTCTATTTTTATTGTATATGTGTGACTCTCCTATGTAGAATAAAGACTTAAAAGGCATATCTATCTTTATTGTATTTGTGGGACTGTTTGTGGTGATAAGGGGGAGTGGAGAAAGGGAAAGCGAATGACATTTTGTCTTATATATATGATGATGGCATACAGAAATTCACTAAAGGCTGTTGAATAATAGAAAAGGTGTGTGGGGAAAGAGGAATAGAGGTCATTTATATGTGTGTGAAATACAATAGAGAAATGACTTTGAACAACTGACAATGCTTTCACAACTAAATATTGTTCATCAGCACCATATTTTAGGAGGCTGTGACCCAATGCAGAATAGTAGACCCTAATTCACTGCTTATCTTTCCCCAAGTAACAAAGACATTGTCTAAAACAGGGAACTACTGGGTATAATGGACTGAAGCTAAAGGAAGAATAATGATTTCTTATTTCTTTGCACTTTTAATCTTGATTTATAGGTACAATTCTCCCTTGACAACTGGAGTATATTCCTAAGGAGACTATGTTGGGGAAAACCCTTGCATATTTAGGAAGAACAGAGTTCTGGTTTTGTACAGTTGATACTGGATTCATTTTCCCCCATAACACCATCTAAGTTCTACTAAAGTCATGCTACCTTTCAACAAATCTAAAATTCTTGCTTTACCATGTCCACTAAGCCAACTTACTTCTCTCATGCTTTTCTGGCACCATTTGCCTGTTGGGAGGCAGAGTTTTCACAAAATTAAGGACAGGGAAACACTCAGCGGATCTCACAAATTAAACATAACTGATGCTAAACTGCAGCTGATAGGAGCTTCTTTGCATTAGCTGAGCTGGGTAATACATGAGTATGAATTAAACATTGTTTCTGGCTGAGTGTCAGTGGCTCATGCACATAATCCTAGCTGCTCAGGAGGCTGAGATCTGAGGATCATGGTTTGAAAAATCTTCTATCTCCAATAAACTACCCTCCCCCCCAAAAAAGAGAGAGAAATGTGGAGCTTTGGCTCAAGTGGTAGAGCTCAGAGACAGTGCCCCGGCTCTGAGTTCTAGCTCCAGGAACTGCACACACACATAAAAAATGATTGTTTCTGAAATAGCTTTTATTACTTATTTTTATCCTCAATTGGTCAAAATTAAGCTTAATACATCCCCAAATAAGATGGGCTTGTGGTATAGATTTGATGATCCCATTTACTTTCTCTTTCTAGGGGTAAGTCTTCAAAGCTGCTATATTTGATATGTCCTCTAAAGTTTAATGAGTATGTGGATCAGGTGTAGTAGTCACTTCACAGACATCTTTCATGATCTCCCCTACTACAGTGCCTTAGGATGGTATCTGGGAAGCCAATTGTTATTGATCTGTGCCACATCTCACCCAGACATGGGTTAGTTAATCAAGATTTTCCAGTGGAATATACAATTTGGGTGAGAAGAAAATGATTTCATCTTGCTACAGGTCTGCAGAGATGAGTAAGTAGCATTCATCTTGTAGTGAATGAATACCATTTTGATATCTGGACAATGATTAGCGGAAATACATCTGTAGAGTGACTCACAAAGCAGACAAAATGAGGGAGAGATGAGAGGCTCTGCCTCATTTATTCTTATACTCAAGCTCTACCAAACAGCCTGGGTCTTTCTGCTAAATTCTTTATTTAGATCAAGAGAGCTGGAGTTGCTTTCTTTCCCCTGAAATCCAGTGGTAAGCAGCTAATAGAAGGTTCAGGAGGAGTATAATAAAATCCCAGAAATCAAATCTCTTAGAACTTTAAGAGACTTGTCTTGTCTGGATCTCTATTTTATGTTTGCAGAAAATTAATTAAAATTTTTCTTTCAAGTTACTGAAGAGTCTGTTGTATTAAAGACTTTGTATAAAATTTCATAACTAATCTTGACAGTTAAGCTTTATGTAGAGAAAGTGATACTCTTCCTCCTGCATCCCACATTTTGGCAATATTTCCAAGGTGAGCCGTTAATCATCTCTTTGACAACATTTCATGTAATCTTAGGACAAGAAGACTTGATTCAAAATTGATTGCATACATCTTCATTTGAATGTAATCAACGGATGTAGGCTGTGAATTTTTTGGGTAATTTTTGGTAATGCTGGGAGGTGTACATAATTCTTAACAATCCCGAATAACCTTGTATTGATAATCCTCAATGTATTGGAACTAATTACATATGCAATTTTAGTAACAGGGTTATATGGATAAAAAAATAATATGGAAATATGCTGAGATGTTATACTGGGATTGTTGAAGGTATTTCGAATGACTAACCCTGACAGAATGGTGAAAGATATTTGCCTGATATCAAAAGTATAAGAGATGAAACAGCCCTTCCCAGTGGAGGATTTCACTAGTGTGTAGTGGAGCAGAGCTAGTGGTCTTAGAACATTATCATGTGAGCATTCCTTTTATCCGCTATGTGTCTTCTTTTACATTTTAAGTTGATATCTAAAATTTTATTTTAATTTCAATATTCCTTAAATATTTTATAGTATACAACAATTTTTTTCAAATGCTAATTCATGAAGCTTAAACTTCTTAAAAGGAGTGGAATTATAATTGTCTTCTGTCCTTAATGAGAAAGCCAATTCTGTTATCTATTCAATTGTCTCAATTATTATTTCTAATTCTAAGAAGAGAGAAGAAAAGTTTTAAAAAGAGGGAGAAGGAGGGGGAGAAGGAGGAAGTGTGGGAGAGGGAGAGAGACATGACAAGGGTTATCTCATTCTTCCACACTAGTATTATCTTGTGAATTTCCTTTGTGGGAGAGCTACACACTCAGTTTAAAGTGTGTTTACTCCCCTGCTCCCTCCCCATAATTCATTTTATTAAGACTCAGGATGTAAGCTGGGCACTGGTGGCTTATGCCTGTAATCCTAGCTACTCATGAGGCTGAGGTCTGAGGATCGAGGTTCAAAGCCAGCTCAGGCAGGAAGGTCCGTGAGACTCTTATTTCCAAGTAATCACAAGAAAACCAGAAGTGACGCTGTATGTCAAGTGGTAGAGCACTCGCCTTGAGCTGAAGAGCTCAGGGACAGCACCCAAGCCCAGAGTTTAAGCCCCATGGCAGACACACACACACACACACACACAAAAGACTCAAGATGAGATTGAGATAAAGGAGAACAAAAGAGCAAATGAGACAGGAGATGGGACAGGATGGATGCTGGGTGCACTTTCCTTCCTGAGATTCCTTTTGTTGGTAGATATATGAAATTTGAGTATTGGCAATATGATTGCCTTGAAGCTATTTTACCACACACTCTTGAGAAGTGAGGTCCCAGGATGGACATCCTCCAGTCTGAAGACCCCGTGGAGGCAGAAGTGGTTGTTCCGGCTTTGTGCTACACAGAATTGGTAGAACTGGCTGGTCTGGGTTCTTAGAAGGATTCCCTTTCTCTTCACACCTATTAGTGGGGACTTCATTGTAGCCCTGAGAGAAGAATGTGGAAAATAGAAAAAGAATAGCAAGGAAAGGAGATTAAATAAAAAGAAGAAAAGAAAGTGTACAAGTGAATGACAGAAAAAGGAGAGAGAAAGGCCAGGTGGCTCAGAGTGGGGTACAGTGCACTGACATTTTCCTGAGATGCTTTGTGAATCTTACAGATACTTTAACAGGAATCTTGAGAAGGCATGCATTTAGGATACCTTTAAATGCTCTTGCTGGTTGTGTAAACATGACAACTTGGTTTATTCAGTGTGATAATTAACTTTAAGTATCTCTCAGTCAGGTTATGGTGCCCTGCCCAGTTGTTTGGTCTAACATTGGTCTAGATATTATTGGAAAGGTGTTTTAAAATTTTTTTCTTAGTTGTGATGAAGAGGTACAACCAATCATCTACAATCAACTGCGTATAAGTAAGAAAAAGTATTGCTTTAGTGAAAGCAAAAAGGCTGTAAAAATTTTTTTAAGAACTTAGTTTTTTTTCACTTAGTCATCATGTGGTTGGGCTTCCAAAGCAAAGACTAATTTACTGAAGAAGGAAGAATTCTGCCTCAGGACAACAACGTAGAATCCTTGCCAGTTTCGGCTCACTGACTGGCACTGAAGATTTTGGATTCAGGCCATACCAGCATCTTTGACTTGACTTGCCTGTCTGCCAACCTGCCTTTCAGGTTTCAACTTAGTCTCTCAACGCTATGAGATAATTTCTTAAAGTAAGTCAATCTAAGAAGGGCACAGAGGTTCATACTTATAATCCTAGATAGTTGGGAGGCTAGTATCAGAAAGATTTCTGTTCAAGACCAGTCTTGGAAGAAAATATTTTCAAGACCCCACCTTAATCAGCAGCACACGTTGTTTTTCCAAATTATGAAGAAAAAAAAAGAAGTACGAGCAATCCAGGCCGGTTTAGGTTAAAAAAAATGAGAATAATGAAAGTAAAAGGAGCTGGGGATGTGGCTCTTAAGTGAGAGAGATCCTGAGAGCAATTATCAGGCCCTGAGTTTAAACCTAGCACCACCATAAAAAATCAATCGTATATACATATATACATATGTGTGTGGGTATATTCAAGCATACACATACACACATACACACAACATCTAAGTTTAGAGGTTTTTAATAAGTACATCTGTGTATTCTATCATACCGCTAATATTTCCTGTTATGATTTATGTGTCCATTTGTTCCACTAGACTAAAAGCTTTTTAAGTTCAGACAATGTTTGTCTTCACATATGTTGTTTAGTAATGAACACAAAAGTTCTGTGACAACTTTACCTTATTTCATGATATCAAGTTGGGAATCTGCTAGTAAACACGAATGCAGGCTGGAGATCTGAGGAGAACTCCTCATGTGCAACATGAGTTGTCACAGGATGATGGTGAGCTATGTGTTGTCCAGTAGGGCATAGGTATTTCCTATGGTCTAAACCCTTGACTACAAGCCCATGGGCAGAATATGATACATTTCATTTAATCGCATGAAAGTTCATGAACTCTGATTATGGGCCCTTGTGTCAGCTGAGTGTGAGGAAAAGTCAATAACTCATCATTGGGCTAGGCTATAGAGGTGATGGTTGGGAAGTTTCCAGGATTCTAAATGGCTCTGCAGATTGTAAGAGCCTCTAAGTTAGGCAGGAGTCCAGCAGGCAGAGTTCCTTCCAGCCCAGTACCTCCTGTCCTTGGCTCTATGCACCACTTAGGACACGGCAGTACTGGCCCTACTCACTGGTACTGAGGGGCCTTCCTTTCTGTGCAGACAATCCAGCATCTCCAGTGTACTGTAGTCCTGAGATCTTCCCTGAGAACCATCAGAATGGTTATACCCAGCTCCTACTGTTTTATACTGCGGAGAATGTCATATTCTCTTTATTTGGTGCCCTCAGAAAGGATTCTAATATAACCTAAAAAGTAAAATTAAGGCTTAAAAAAAGATTATCAGGCAGTTCCTGCTTCCAAAATATGCCCATAAAGGATGGAAATGTAAAGATTTCCTGAATGAAACAATAGATGAAAGGAAAGTATGGCAAAGTAATATTTTTGTTTTATTGTGAGATTCCTTTTATTATTATTATTATTATTATTATTATTATTATCTTTAAGTAGTTGTACAAAGGAGGTGCCATATAGCAAAGCAGTTTAGGAATACAATTCATCTTGAGCAGTGTCACACCTTCAACCTTCTCACCCCCCTTCAACCCCTTTACTTTAAAAAATTTTGGGGCATGTGTACTGAATTCTTGATTGCATTCTCTCTGGCTTCTCCACTTCCTTGTCTACCTCCTTCTCTTTAGCCACCCCCTTTCTTGGCATGTACCCATTTCCTCGTGTTGATTTTGTTGGGCTTTGACACAGTCTTTTTAAAAAGATTATACTGCTTGAGCTCTCCCTAGAGTCTATTATATGTCCCGTGATCGATGTGTAACCACTTGCCTATGGCCTATTCCAACGTGTTTACTTCTAGATTTATAGGTACATTCTACCTGCCACAACTGAAGGAAACCATACAACCTTTGCTTTTCTGAGTCTAACTTACTTCCTTTAATATTTTTCCAAGTCTTTCCATTTCCTTACGGATGGTACAATGTCATTCTTTCTAATAGATGAATAAGATTTTAAAGAAAATTGTTCTGTTGTGTGTGTTTCACTTAATCATTAAAGCCACCACTTTTCTTACTAGTACATTAAAGTCATCACTTACCTCACTGGTGACTTTCTGTGTGCAAGGAAGCACAGGATGGTGACTGTAATATGAATCATCAGGAATGCCAATCCTATACCCAGAAGGGTCCACATGTCTGGGTTTTCAAATTGATGAAAAAGGTAAATGAATATGGAGTGAGAAACAAATATTAAAGACAGCAAATCAAGTGATTAATTTAGTCATAATGTCACCTACTGTTCTGAGTGTACATGAAATCTGAAGTAGGAAGGCTCAACTTGATGTGGCATCGATTTCCTGTCCATCCTTGCCCACACCTGGAAATGAGATAAAACATGACTATCAAAACAAACAAAAAAAGTAGAATATGTTTCAGCATAATTCACTGCCATAGAAGAGAAATGTGATCAAAGTAACAGGAATATGGAGAGCTTAAATAAGAAACCCAAACTGCTAAGCCAAAATGTAAACAAAATTAATTAATTTTACTATTTTCATATGATGGTGAAAAGTCTTTTGGATATTTAATCCTTTCTTGGATTTATAAAGTGAGGCCTTGCTTTTTTATTCCCCCCTCTTGCCCTTTTATTCTTGTTTTCAATTATTGACTAATTTTTCACCACTCTCCAATATCATTTTACCTTAATTTGGCTCAAACCCAGAAGCCATCACATTTTTCAAAAGTAGAGTTAAGTTTGTTCCGAGAGCATATTCAAATTACAGATGAACACAAATTTAATTCTGAGCACACATTTATTTTCTTTACAAAAGAATGATCCTTCAAGTACTTAAATTTGGAATCTAATTAATAATCTTATTCAATATATTAGTGAAGTATCTTCAAACCTGGACAGGATTCCATTACTTCTGCTTTGTCTAGGGACGCAAACAATGAAACTTGAAATCCTGATATGAAAAATGCAGAACTGGAGACCAGCTTGGGCCTTTAAGGGAAAGGAGGTTCATTTCTAAGTAGTAAATGTGATCAAAAATTTTGGGTGGTATGTATGTGTGCATATGTATGTGAAAGTTTATGTACACATACTGGTTTACTGAGTTATAAGATACAGATTAAAGTAGGTTTGTCTAAATTTCCTGCCAAGTTTAAAGTACATATTGCAAAAGAGAATTAAGATGTTCTGATTTTATGTTTTTGAAACCTTAAAAAAGTCTATTTATTTAAGTCAGATTTAAATTCAAGGAAGTGTGATCTAGCTATCTAATAATATTTTATTCATCCATCACAAAGAATAGTATTACATTGTTTGCTGGGAAGTAGATGGACCTGGGTGTAAATTATGTTGCGTGAAGTACATAGGCTCAGAAAGACAAAGGGTGCATATTTTTTCTCATATGTGGAAGTTAGATCTACAATATAACCATATATGAAAGCACATACAAGGCCATTTTTACAGCATCAACTTGACCCTGTTCCCATGGTGCAACCCTTTTGAACAATTAACAGTTTAACAAAATAAACAGAGAAAGCTGAAATATGTCTGATTGTAGGGGGATGGGAGGTTAAAGGAAGGGAAGGACCAACTCATAACCAGAGCAATAGTTAGTGGATACAGTCATAACACTTAATGTAAACAAGTAAAAACACGCCTAGGAAACTGGAGACAAGTGGAGTTGAGCTAGATAGGGTGGTGACTGATGGAAAAGGTGATGTTGATCAAGACACACTGTACTCAAAAGTTGATATGCTGAATTGAAATCCCTTTGTACAGCTATTTAAAGGTAAACATGATTAAGTAGCTGGGCACTAGTGGTCACACCTGTAATCCTAGCTACTCAGGAGGCTGAGATATGAGGGTTACAGTTCAGAGCCAGATGGGGCAGGAAGGTCTGTGACACTCTTATTTCCAATTAACCACCAGAAAACTGGAAGTGGAGCTGTGGCTCAAAGTGGTGGAGTGCTAGCCTTGAGTGTCAAAGCTCAGAGACAGTGCCCTGAGTTTAAGTCTCATGACTGAAAATAAATAAATAAATAAAATGAATAAAAGATAAAGTAAATACTTGTGTAAAAGCCTGTTATGTATTTGGAACACAATAAAAATATGAGTGCTTATTCAGTCCACACTTGTATTTTTTTCTGTGTCCCTTTTAAATTTGTGAAGTTGTATGCTCAAAAGCAATTCCTTCAGAAAGCAATCAGCTTCCTTAAATATAAACAACTCAGAGATTCTAGGGAGCCCATTGGATTACTTCCATTTTGCTAAGTAAATATTCCTTAAAAAGTGAAAATCAAATACCGTTTGATTGCCCTGACATGTTAGAAACTCAAATCAAAATAAATGAGGATGACTGAAGATGGGGTTGTTGGCTTTTATTCTCTCTTTTGAGAATCACCAGAGTCCTTGTCAGTCCTCACTTGACAGTGACACTCCTGCACAGCAGTATTTTATCCCAGTAAAAGCTGGTGTGGCTAAAAGATACACAATACGTTTTCACCCTGGATTAATTGGGTTCATTTAGACTTTGAATATGCTGCTCCCCCAGTATTAGGGCTACAGTAAACTACACCTTAGGCAGATAGTGTGTATTTGAATGTGTCTATTAAGATAAATTTCAGAGGAAAATGCTTAGGAAGAAATACTAATTCAAAATGTAATGAGGGAAAACAAATCATACGGAGAAATAAATAGTATGAATGCTATCCCCTATATTTATGGGTATATCTATCATCTACCTACCAAAGATATCTATGTATCTGTCTGTCTGTCTATCTGCCCATTTACATATCTGTTTAAATATTTACATTTATTTAAAAAAATGCCTAGTTACATGGATGGGAGGGGGAGGATGAAGAAATATTTACAAGAATATTTGACATATACTTTCATCTTTGCTGCTCAAGCTCAATCTCCATTATTAAATTGTGGCACTCTGATCCCTGGACTTCGTTAAATTCTCCCTGACAGAGATAGGTTTTCAGCCTTTGAAATGAGATTCTGGGACCAGCATTAATGACAGGCAAAGACGTGCACAGAAGTTCCACCCAGCTTTGAGCAACAGCCCAGAATGGGGTTTCTCAGCTGCCACCTCCCTCGGACTGTGAGCTGGAAGGGAAAGTAGAAAATCCTGTCTGTTGTAACTGTAACCAGGTGAACACATTTACTGCAAGCTGATTATGGGTGTACATTAAATATCATGAAGATGTTTCAGAAAGAAAATGCTACATTTATTTCTTTATCTTTTTTTCACAGGATGTCTGTGCAGGAAAGCTTAGGTATTTTCTCATTTGTAAATCAGCAAAATTGGACTAACAAGTGAAAAATAAGAGAGTGCATAATCATGAAGAATAATGAAAAGGTCAACTCAGGCCATGCACTATCGGCAACATATTTTTGTTTCCAAAGGGTAGATTCAAGGAAGAATTTGAATAGTGTAATTCCTTAGAAAGGCCAAGTCAAAACCCAGCAAAATAACACCAAGAAACAAGCCATAATTACAACTTACAGAATGGAATGAGTAGTGCACATGAATGAGAATTTCATCAAACACTGCACTTGAAAGTGTGTTAAAAAGCAGTCAAGTGCATTCCAGGTTGTCTGCTACATAGTCTTTTGTGTTCTGGGGGAAATACTGGTTGTGACTGTTCTTCACTTACTTTATATCTCATATCTAATAGTACAGCTCTCCTGAAAGATGACTTCAATCTGAGAAATGATGACCTTAATCTGAAAGATGACTCCAATCTGAGAAGTAATGACCTTAATTCTGTTTGTGAACATTTGACTGACTTAGCAAGAGCAAAAAAATTGTCATCCCCATGTCTCATTTCCCAAAGGAACATAGGCTCTGTGGTTCCCCTCATTTGTAATAATTACTACATGCCTAGGATAGTCTTAGCAGAGGTTCACAATAGCCAAATAGCTATGTACAGATGATCACACAAAATGATGCTAATTGAAAAGATCGCCACAAGATGGAAACAAGAGGGGTTTTTTGTGGTTGTTATTTTTTTCCTTTTTCTTTTCTTTTCTTTTTTTTTTTTTAGTGTACTATTTGCAGTTATTTCTTTTGTCTTTTTTTTTTCTCCTCTAGTTTATTCCCCATGGTTACTGTTTCTGATTTTGGTACCCTTTGTCTTGATATAACTTTATCTGATTTCGGGGGGAGGGAAGGGGAATAACAGAAACTGTAGGACAAAGAGTGAACCAATGCAACAGCCATACTCTCTAGACACTATGTTGGAAATGAACTTTACAACCTGGGGGAGGGAGTTCTGGGAATGGGGGGAGGGAAAATGGGAGAAAATGAGGGAGGGAGTAACACTGTTCAAAAAGAAATGTACTCATTACCTTACTTATATAACTGTAACTACTCAGTACATCACCTTTATAATAAAGTTTTTTAAAAGTTAAAAAATATTCTAAAACGTAATGTCATTCAAAGTAATTCTGGAATATGAATAAGTCTCAAGGTTCTTGATTTCTTACTCAGGTAGGGGAAGAAAAAGTAAGTGTCGATGCTGTCTGCTTTCCATGCTCATTCCTCTCCCACACCCATGTGAGCTTTCTACCCACTGAAGTGTCAATGGGGGAGAAAATGCAGTTGTTCCCACTTTACTTGAAAAACACCTGTTCAAAGTATCTGCTTGGCCATTAACTGAGTGGAAGGGGAGTGGGGAAATCGAGACAATTCTGCTACAAGCTACCATTATGAGTCAACTTATTATAATAGGAAAGTTGGAGAGAGAAGCCACTAAATAATCAATGAGCCACAAGACAAGGACATTCTGCAATGAATACCAGTGATTGATTTGTTTGGATTAATTTCTTCCATGACTAATTAGCTCCAGCATGGTTTATATTATTTATAAGTACTAAGTAGAGCTCACCTGAAGGAAAAAAAATAACCATCCTATTCACTGCATAAGGGCCTGCTTTCTTAATATGATGTAAAATTGAGAAATAAAATACAATTAGATTCTTTCAGTGACAGCCAACACCCTAATTCTTTCTAAATTCTAACAGGGATTCTGTTATTAGCAGGTGGTAACCAAGGCACTATTGAAATAACTCATTTCTGGGTGTGGCTGGTAACACCCATTCATTACTCATAAACACCTGGGATGCAAACTCTTCTCATCCTCTTGTCACTTGAGTGCAAGTCCCAGCTCATTTGTCTTGTTGCCAGGGAAAACAAATGAGAAGCCACACGTTTACAAAGCTTGTGGTCATGGACTAATCTGCTGGGAATCAGCAGAGGGTGTATGTACTCTGGTTTATAAATGACTTGAATTGTTCTAATAAATCTGAAACCATAAAATCGAATTTTAATTATTTATACTTGTTCTAGTAAGTCCTAAGTAAAATAGCTGCCAAAGCAGAAGCTTGGATAATTCATAAGATGTGTTGATCTTTGAATATTTAAATTTACTGGACATTCTACAGATCATTGAGATGACCTGGCTAATTTTACTTATCAGTTTGATTTGAAAGAGAAATGCTTTAGAGGATAGGGAAACTTAATCCAAAGGGGTATATGGAATGATATTTCCAAAGATATTTGTATCACAGAGGCTCTGACTGAAAGAATAGATGAATTCTTTGGATGGATTCATAACAAAAAGCATTACTGGGAAGTGTTCATGGTGGCCTACTTAGAGGCTATAGGTCCCTGGTGGCTTGTCTTTGGAGGTGTATCTTTTCTTGGCTATTTCTGAATTCCCTCTTCCAATTCTTTTTTTTTATATTTTATTTTATTTGTAAACATACTGTACAGAGGGGTTACAATTACATGGGCAGGATAATGCATACATTTCTTACCAAGCATTGCAGCCTCCTCCTTTGTTTACCCTTCACCTCCCTTCCCAGCTTCCCCCCTCCCCCTCAATCCCTCCCCCCTCCCCTCTTCCCCCCCCACCGACATTGTAAAGCTTGTTTTTGACATGTCAATTTGTACTTCTCATTGTTGCAACAGGTCCACCTGAATCCTTAAACGACTTGTTTTTCCCCATCTCCTCCACAAGTTATACTGACATCAAATATAGTGAAAGCAGGGGCTATACTGTGGGGGAGGGACATACAAAGCAACAAAGAAATAATCTTAAAAATGCGTTAGAAACACATGCATGAAAGAAAAAAAACATTAAAATACATATCTAAGGGTTCATTTTCCTAACATCACATTATCTGACCTTTTCCGCTTGACTCATACATATACTAGGTATTGCAAATACCTCTTCCAATTCTTATGTGCTATGAGGTGAAGAAAGATCTCCTTCACATACTTCTTCCACTCTGATGTTCTGCTCAAGTACATGAAGTCAACCCTCAACCATGGACTATACCGTCTACAACCAGGAGACAAAATAAACATTTCCTTCCCAAACTCATTCTCTCAGGTGTTTAGACCAGAAAGCCAACACCCATCCAACATCTTTCAACAATTCAGGAAAATGGGGAGAATACGTTTTATTGTATAATTTCTAACAAGGGTGAAACTAAAAGAAATGTTTTTTTGTATGTTTGAAAAATGATTTAGAGGTTTAAAATTTTAGAAATTTGTATATTCATAGCTTCACTTTATCTCAATCACCGAAGTCCAGACAATTTTACCACCCCATTTTTTCTCCTTTTGTGCTGGTACTGTTTTTATAAATTTATTTATTGTTATCATAAAGGTGATGTGCAGAGGGGTTACAGTTACAGAATGAGTGCCTTTCTTTTTGAACAATGTCACCCCTCTCTCATTCTCTCCCAGATTTTCCTTCTGTCCCCATCCACAAGTGATAGTTCATTTTCAACATAGAGTGGAGTAAATACCACTGCTGTATTTGTTCACACTTTGCCCTTCCATTTCTCTGTCCCCATTTATTTTCCCAAAGACAATCTGACAAACCAGGTGAAAGGAAACAAAAACAAAAATGACGATGAAGGGGGGAGGAAAACCCTATTGTTTCCATTTCTTGGAGCTCATTTTGATATATATTATTTTATATGGTCAGATGCACATAGCTATTGTGCCTATGTGATCCTCTCCTAAGAATATCCTCCTTTGGTCTCAGTGTGTGAATGCCTAGAGATCTGTATAATTTATCATGTCTCAATGTATTGTTTTTCTTTTACCATCCAGTGTGTTTGCAGATTTATAGGTACATCCTAGTTACTCCAATGAGGAAAATCATAAAATCTGTTTCTTTGGGCCTGGCATACTTAGCTTAATTTAAGTATTTCTCTTTTTTTTATGGAGTAGAATTCCATTGTGTATATATACCACACTTCCTTGATCCAATTCTCCATTGAGGGGCATCTGGGTTCATTCAGCTTCTTGACTAAGGTAAACAATGCTGGAGTGAACTTAGTGTGGCCTTGTTTGCAGCCTATTGGATAAATGCTCAGGAGTAGTGTTGCTGAGTCACAGGCAAGCTCTATGTTTAATTTTTTTTTAATTATCATATAGGTGATGTACAGAGGGGTTATGGTTATATAAGTAAGGTAATGAATACATTTCTTTTTGAATAGTTTTATCCCCTTCCTCATTTTCTCCCACTCCCTCCCCACGACACCCCTCCCTCCAAGTTGTTAAGTTCATTTCCAACATAGTGTCTAGTGAGTATCACTGTTGCATTGGTTCACCCTTTGTCCTACTGTTTCTATGATTCCCCTTTCCTTCTCCAAATCAGATACTTATAAGCAAAACAAAAAGTATAGAAATAAAAATCAAACAGTGACAACAGGGAATAAACTAAAGGGGAAAAATGAAAGAAAAAGGAAAGAACTGCAAGTAGTACATTAAGAAAAAAACTTTTGTTTCCATTTCTTGGAGTTCCTTTCGATAAGTATCATTTTATATGGTCAAATACAATAGCTATTAAGCTATTGTGATCCTCTACTAAGAATATCCTAGACATATTGTAGTTATTACAAATGAGGGAAAACCACACAGCCTATGTTTCTTTGGGTCTGGCTTAGTTCACTTAATGCGATTTTTCCCATCTTTCCATTTCCTTACAAATGGGACAATGCCATTCGTTCTGATGGAAGAATAGAATTCTATTTTGTGTATATATACACCATATTTTCTTGATCCATTCATCTACTGAGGAGCATCTGGGTTGACTCCATATCTTAGCTATGGTAAATGCTAATGTCGCAATAAACATGGTTGTGCTGGTAGCTTTAGTGTGACCTTGTTTATATTTGTTTGGGTAAATGCCCAGGATTGGGTTTCCTGGGCCATAGGGGAGCTCTATGTTTTTAGTCTTTTGAGGAAACTCCACAATGCTTTCCAGAGTGGTTGAGCAAATTTACATTCCTGCCAACTATGTAGTAGCATTCCCTTTTGGCCACATCCCTACCATCATCTGTTATTGTTAGTTTTCTTAGTAATGGCCATTCTAACTTGGGTGAGGCGGAATCTCAATGTTATTTTGATTTGCATTTCTTTTATGGCCAGAAATGTTGAACATTTCTTCATTTATCTATTAGCCATTATTCTTCTGAGAAGTCTCTCTGTCTTTTGCCCATATATTAAATAGGTTGTTGTTTCTCTGAGGATTTGTTTTGGGGAGGGGGTTAATTTTTTGAGCTCTACGTATATTTTAGATATGAGGCCCATGTCTGATGCATAGCTGGTTAAAATCTTCTCTTCTCACATTCTGTGGGTTTTCTATTTATTGTGTTAGCTATGTCATAGTACTATGGTTTGCGTTCAAGTCCTCATCCTCTTGTTTAGTTGTTTCTCTCAAGGCTATCACTCTAACATTTGATCCATACCTTTACTTCTGGCTAGTCAGAGATAGGAGTTTCTCAGATTTGTCTACTACAACTGGCTTCGAATCATGATCCTCAGATCTCAGCCTCCTGAATAGGTAGGATTATAGGTGTGAGCCACCAGCATCTGGTTCTGAATTTTTCACCCTAAGCCTTCCAGACCCATGCTGATCATGCCTTAGTCCTTCTGGTATTGGAACTGCCTCTATGCTGGCTTTTTTGCCTCCAGATAAAGGTCACATTTTATTTCTCCGAAACAAACTCAGATTCTTTCCCATGGCTGGCAGATTTCTGTTCACATAAGAAAGGTTTTTTTTTTCTGATCTGGTCTTTTAATGAACAGATGGTTTGATTTCAATTTTCTTTGGGTTCACAAAATCTTAGACAAAGCCCTTTGACCAAAGAAGTGTTTACTTTCTTACCCCTAGTATTTTCTACAACTGACTGGAAGATGGCTTCACTTGCTATCCATCAGGCTAGCTTGTCTGTATCCCTTAAGGACACAGATCAATGATCATTTATCCCTTGGACATCTTCTTTTATACCCTAGACTGACTTAGACATAACAATTTTGGTTCCATGCTACCTGTGAATGCTTATGGCTTACACATAACCAAATCTTTCCATACTATAATTTTTTTAATTGAAATTGAGGTCCATTTTTGTTCACTTTTGAATGTTCCCATTAACACAGTCCTGTGCCTAAATATTCTGAAACTATTTATTACCATCAATATAATAGAATTTAACTCTTGCATATTGTGTTACAGTCATTAATAACTTTTATCTATGATCTCTCTTAGCCTTCAGAAAAGTCATCATTTACAAGATTAGCATGTATCAGAGGCACGTGGAAGGTTGGTTAAAAAACTGAGTGCTGAACCCCATCCTCAGAGTTATTGATTTAGTAGGACTGGAGTCACCTCAAATTTTCCATTTCTCAGGCTATGCTGCCTCTGTTGGTCTGGGGGTTTCTACACGATGAAGCTCAGAGCAATAGCTCCATAAGTATTGAATTTGAATTTTAGTAAGACACTATATTGCAGTTCCTTCTAGAAAACTATTTATATGTTATCAGATTCTGTTTTAAAGGAATTGTAACTTGAGAATGCAAATGGCATGCTCCCAAGTAGCTTTTACTGCAATTTCCACTTGAATTGGTAGTCAAGTAGCACATAATTACAAGTATAAGAAGGAAACATATTCATATATTATTTCAAATGATTGTAACACAGTAGAAAAACTTTAATTATTTTTAAGCAGAGCAAAGGAGATAAAATTTGTTCTTCAGGTTTCTCTCAGTTCAAAAAGCATTGTGGTATACTGGTGTAACAGAAGTGATAAAACATTTTAAGTAAAAAATTTTCAAAATTGATGTTTTAAGATTTCCATTTCAGTTGTAGTGAAGTAATAATTCCCTAGACTTGGAAAATAAATGAAAATTAAATAATTCACAAACAAGGTCATTGGAAATGGGTTATATGTCAATAGAACCTTGTTTTTTTATTTCCTTAGGATGAATAAGGTGAAAGTATTAAATTTTGCTGGGGAGTATAGGCCTACCATGAAATATATTTTTGAAAAAAAATTCATATGAAGTCCCAAAAGAATTTTCAGCAATAAATTATTCAAGTTGTCTCTCCTTTGTGTTGGTAACTATGTGAAAACTCATAAACACAATATGGGAGGTCTAAAAATAAGAAAGAACAAGTAGTGAATTTCTGGGCATAGGAGGAACTTTCAGAGTCCAGAGTGCTCACCATTACACCATGGAACCTATGTAGGAGGAATTTTCACCAACTACAATACCTGTACACTTTAGGCTGAGAAACCATCAGTGAAGAGTCTCAGACTCCCTACAACATTCTCATAAGGAAATGAGGTCCTCTACTTACCCAAATCATAATGAGAATTATTACCTTGACTTTCCATTAAATTGAACAAGATGTCTTTACTTCTATACTCTTTGTTTAGTAAGTAATTTCTAAGCCTTACTAGAGATTTCCAACATCCTAGCCTTCAGAGTTTAGGGTTTCTGGCTTCCAAAGTTATTCACTCAAGATAAGAAGATTCTGTTCCCTAAACTCAAAAACAGTTACTCTTGTCTCAACTTCCATTTTTTGTTGTTTCCTATAATAGACGCCTGGCAGCCTCTCTCTTTTTAGTTGTTGTTGATTATGGCTCAAATTGGGTCTCACATTTTGGGCAGGCCACCCTGCACCTGATCCTCTATGCTTTCCACATAGCTAGGATGATAGATACATACCACTATACCCAGCTTTATATTGATTGGGACAGTTGTTTGCTCTCTTTTTGTCTAGGCCTGCCTAAAATCACAATCCTCCTACTCTCAACCCCCCTCCCACAGTAGCTAGAGTTACAAGTCTTTGGATATTTTTACACTTTTACAAAATTATGATTTGTGTCTAAATAAGATCCTCTCAGAAAGGCTCTGATCACAAGTATAAGATACACCTACCATTGTCTCTTGTCTTCTCTTTCCAGCAATCTCCTCTCCCTCACTATTTTTCTTTGTTGCATTTATTAGCAATTATATAGGCAATGCATATGTATTATACACCTTGACATCTAATTTGCATCTGTAAGTATAATTCAAGTATTTACATGTTAGGTACATACACATACATGGGATATATATTAAAATGTAATGCAAACCAAAAAGACACCTAGATGAAAATTATTTTGCTATAAGATTATTCTATAGCATATAAGCTATAGAAGCAACATAAGTAGCAGAAATAAAAAATACTTCAAAAACGTGTACTTATTAGTTACTTTCACATCCTTGTGATCCAATAACTCACAGAGACAACCTGAATGGAGGAATTCTGTATTAAGCTCAGAGGTTTCAGTCTATGACCTTGGCTCCAATGATTCTAGACCCAGGGTGAGGCAGAATATCATGGTGGTGGAAGCTTGTGGGAGAAGGCTGAGAGGAAAGAGAGAAAGAGAGAGAGAGAGAGAGAGAGAGAGAGAGAGAGAGAGAGAGAGAGAGAGAGAGGGAGGGAGAGAGAGAGAGATGTAGAGAAAATTGCAATGATTTTTTTTAATCCACTTAGACCTCATCTCCTAAATTTCCTTAACTTCCCAAAATAGTGACACCAGATTAGGACCAAGCATCCAACATGTATACCAGTGGGAAACATTTTATATTCCAATCATAACACACATATGATAGTGAAGGAGCTGTTCTTTAAAAGTTTCCAGAATTGGTTGTGAATGTATATATGTACTGTTTCAGATAATAAACCAGTATTGTCTCATGACAATCTCACAAAAGGAGAAGTTTCTTGTACAGAAGGAAACTTGAAAGCAATGTCATTTCTAGAGGTCAAAATTTTAAGAATACCACCAGCAATATAAATATATATGGATATTGCTCTATAGGATTTAGTAGAAGTAGCCTTTTTCTTTGGTATATATCCATAATGAAGAGGTAAACTGATTTGTCTAAGGAGTAGAGGGCCTTGTGAGTGAGAAGTAAAAATATCATAGTAAAAAACCGGGAGCCGGTGGCTCATGCCTGTAATCCTAGCTACTCAAAAGCCAGCCCAGGCAGGATAGTCCCTGAGACTCTTATCTCCAATTAACCAACAGAAAACTGGAAGTGGTACTGTGGCCTTTCTCATAATAATTCCAAGACTGCACCTCTGTCTCTGTCTCTCTCTCTCTCTCTCACACACACACACACACATACACTGCTAAACATGAAACATGTTTATGGGCATATATCTCTTAGTGCAATACTTGGCATGTCCAATCTCATTAAAACATGAGGGTTAATGAATTAGTTTCATAATGCAGTGTATCTCTGCTGTATACCAAGTATAACACATCCACAGAGTCAAAAATGTACAAAGAGCCCAAATTTAGTACAACTGATCCTTGTATCTATGCATTCCATATCTCTCAATCAGAGATAAAAATATCTATAGGAAATAACTGCATTTAAACTAAATATAAATAATGTTTGTTCTTGTAATTTCTTCTTTAAAAAATTACTTTAAGTAGTTGTAGAAAGGAATTGCCATTCAACAAATTAGTTCATGAACAAATTGCATCCTGATCAATGTCAACCCTTTCATCATGCTTTATTTATACTATTTATTTATTTATTGTTGGTAGTGGGCCTTGAATTCTGGGCCTGGGCACTGTCCCTCAGCTCTTCAGCTCAAGGCTAGTGCTCCACCACTTTCATCATTCTTAAACTAAACAGCATAGTATAGTAACTAGTTATATAACTCTTACGTTGTGTTAGGTATTATAAGTAAGCTAAAGACGATTTAAAGTGTATAAGAAGATGCTCATAGGTTATTCTTAAAAGTTAAAGCATTTTATATAAAGAACTTGAACATTTATAGATTTTGGTATATCCTTGGTAAGATGCTGCAACCAATCTTGAAGATATTAAAGGAAAATCTACTGAGAGGTAAAAGGAAATAGTATATGAGTATGCTTGTGTGTGTGTAGTAATTCTGTTGTGTACATGTTTCTGTTGTTAAATTATTTGATGATCTCTTAATTTCATGCCCTTCAAGAGAATGAAGAATTATGGTCTTCCACATGTAGCATCTGGGGGAGATGGGGTTGTGGATAACCAGCTGCAACTGGCACAGAGGCAGGACCTCTAGTGTAAGAATAGGATGGCAAGAATAGGGATGGAAAAAAATGCCTGTGTTAAGGGCTATTTCATGTTGTGAAAATATCAGAAAAATTTAAAACAATAGGTCATTTTCCTCCTGGTTGGTAATATTATAAGTGGAGAGAGTGAGAGAGGAATTGTTAGAAAAAAAGGAAACATAAAAATTGACTACAAAAATACCCAAAACTACATTGAGATTCCACCTAACTCCAGTTACAATGGTCATTATTAAGAAAACACATAATAACAGATGCTAATAGGGATGTGGCCAAAAGGGATTGCTACTACACTGTTGGTGGGAATGTAAACCAATGTTCAACCACTCTGGAAAGCAGTGTGGAGTTTCCTCAAAAGACTAAACCTAGAGCTCCCCTATGACCCAGGAAACCCAATCCTGGGCATTTACCCAAACAAACACAACAAGGCCACACTAAAGCTACCAGTACAACTATGTTCATTACAGCATTGTTTACCATAGCTAAGATACGGAATCAACCCAGATACTCCTCAGTAGATGAATGGATCAAGAACATGTGGTATATATACACAATGGAATTCTATGCTTCCATCAGAACGAATGGCATTGCTACATTAAAAAGAAAAATTGAAAGACTTCAAAACAATCATATTAAGTGAAGTAAGCCAGACTCAAAGAAACATAGGCTCCATGGGTCCCCCTCATTTGTAATAATTAGTGTATGTCTAAAATAGTCCTAGCAAAGCCTCACAATAGCCCAATAGCTACGTACATATGATCACATAAAATGATGCTAACTGAAATGATCTCTGCAACAAGAAGGTTTTCCTTGTGGTGGTTTTTGTCTTTCTTTTTTTCTCCTCTGGTTTATTCTACATGGCCACAGTTTCTGGCTTCAGTACCCTTTGTACATAAGTTTATCTGACTTGGGGAAGGGAAGGAGAATCACACAAACAGTGGGACAAATGCAAAAGTGATACTCACTAGACACTATGTTGGAAATGAACTTTACAACTTGGGGGGAGGGGATTCGGGGGAAGAGAAAACGGAAGTAAACGAGGGAGGGGTAACACTGTTCAAAAAGAAATACACTCATATAACCTTACTTATGTAACTGTAATCCCTCTGTATATCACCTTATAATTAATCATAATAATAATAATATATAAAAAAGGAAGTGGGTTTTCCTCTCAACATTTTTGTTGGTTGTGTGGCTAAACTCTGGGCCTGGGCATTGTCCCTCAACTCTTCAGCTCAAGGGTAGTGCTTTACCACTTGAGCCACAGTGCCACTTCCTATTTTCTGAGTGGTTAAATGGAGATAAGAGTCTCACGGACTTTCATGCAGGGGCTCACTTTGAACCATGATCCTCAGATCTCAGCCTCTTCAGTAGCTAGGTTTACAGGCATGAGTCGGTGCACGGTTACTTCTCCACTTTTAAGGCCCTGGAAGGTCACTGCACTGCCCGTCTCACTCCTGCTTTATCTGCAGCCTGGGCCAGAAGGCACTTGATGGTTAGGCACTTGTGTACATGTTTTCAGTGACGAGTGTTGAAAACTTGTAATTTCTTTTCTTTTTCTTTTTTTTTTAGGTAAGGGGTAGGTTCATTCATCATTCCGGCTGGCACCAGGCCATCTTGGTCCTCCACGCAATGGGGAAAGGCCTGGGAAAGAGAGCTGGGAAAGAGAGAGAGCTGGGAAAGAGAGAGAGAAGAGCTAGAAAAGAACAGAGAGAGAGCAGAGAGAAAGGAGATAGCAGAGAGCAGAGAGAGCTAGAAAAGAGCAGAGAGAGAGCATCTGGGCCTGGGCTAGGCCTTATCTAGGGTATGGGCGGCTGGAAGAGCTGGGAAAGAGAGAAAGCTGGGAAAGAGAGAGAGAAGAGCTAGAAAAGAACAGAGAGAGAGAGAGAGAGCAGAGAGAGAGGAGAGAGCAGAGAGCAGAGAGAGCTAGAAAAGAGCCAAACTTGTAATTTCTGATGGAAGATATTTCTTCAAGTTGTAAATCAGGAGATTAAACAAAAATAGCTGAGTGTCATAGTTTGCTTTGTGTTGTTATATCTGAATAACATGGATACATTTTTATAAAAATTAAGGTTCTGTTAGCGCATGGTTTGAAAGCCTGGAAAGCTGAAATACTAGGTAGACACAGCTCAGGAGGCTCTGCTGCTAATGTGGACTTGCTGCAGATCCCAAGGCAGACAAGGATCACATGGTAAGATGGAACAAATGTACTAGCTGGGCTTTTTCTTCCCTTGTTATAATGACCACATGCTGTCAACAGGGGTGGGGGCCCACCAGCACAGCTTCAAAAACTCTGCTTCATCCTTTGCCATTACTTCTAATAAGGATTCATTTCAGCAGAAGATTAGCTGGATAGATTTAACCCCTAACACCAGGCTTTGATATACTGTGTAACCAGAGATAGACAGACAGACAGACAGACAGATAGATATAGATAGATATTTTGTCAGTCAGCACCCAGACTTGAACTCTGGGCCTGAGTGCTATCCCTGAGCAACTCAGTTCAAGGCAGGTGCTCTACCAATTGAGCCACAGCATCACTTTGGGTTTCTGGTAGTCAATTGGAGATAAGAGTCTCAAGTACTTTCTTGCCTGGGCTGGCTTTGAACTGTGATCTTCAGATCTCAGCCTCCTGAGTAGCTAGTATTACAGGTGTGAGCCACTGGCACCCAGCTGTAACCAGAGTTTATATATATATATATATATATATATATATATATATATATATGGTTTTTAATTGTAAAAATACTGTACAGAGGGGCTACAGTTACATGAATAAGGTAATGAGTACATTTCCTAGTGAGCCTTGTTTCCTCCTCCTTTGTTTTTTCCCTACCATTCCTTTCTTCCCCACCTTCCCTACTCCCACCCCCAAAGTTCCAAAGTCTATTTTCAACATAGTGTCTTGTACATCTCATTGTTACAATGGGTCAACTTGTATCCTTATCTCAGCATCTTCCCTTGCCCTCCCCAAATTATAAACATGTATATACAAGACGCAGGGCACCAGAATCAAAAACAGTGAAAACAGGGCTTATTCTGTTGTAACCTGAGTTTAATAGTATGTTTTGAGTTGGAGCCTCAGAAGGAACCAGAAGTGATTTACTAATTGCAAGGATGTGCTTTTATCTCACTTCCCTTCACTGGAGGAAACAGTCAGAAAACAACAAGAGCCCAAAAGGTCCATTGGGAACCAGTCCCCTGGGAGGTTTTGTCCTCACAGCTAACACTATTGTGGGAGAGGATGAGCTTAAGGAGAAATCCTCCAAATAGCTCAGGCTCTTTGGTGCATTTTGTAAGATTATTCATATGCATCAATTTAAAGAATCAAGGGACATTATAGTAGAGTTAAAAGCATCTGGACTTTACAAGTGCAGTGTAGATTTTAAAAAGTAGGACTGGATGTCCATTAATGTGTGTAGTATTTTAATTGAGAAAGAGTCTCAAGGAACCCAAAAGAAATATAACAGAATTCAGGAGGCTGAGATCTGAGGATCATGGTTCAAAGTCTGATGGGGCAGGAAAGTCTTTGAGACTCTTATCTCCAATTAACCACCAGAAAACTGGAAGTGACACTGTGCCTCTAAGTGGTAGAGCATCAGCTTTGAGTGAAAGAGCTCAGGGACAGAGCCCAGACCCTGAGTTCAAGCCCTATGACTGACCAAAAATAAATAAATAAATAAAAGAAATGTAACAGATACTAGGACACCTTATCATTCTGTGTTTATTGATCTTCACTCATAAAGAATAAAGGGAGAAATAAATGTGTGAGATTAAATATCTTTTTAGAAAAGCATAAAATGCACATTTTCCTGAAGATCCACTCAGTAGAGAAAGTGGCTCCTGTGAGGCCCAAAACGTAATACAAGGGAATAAAATAGATATGAAGAGGGGATTGAAATTATAAATGACTGAATTAAAAAATTAAAAATAAAAATGAGGCAATGTATAATAATTATGTATCCATGTATTTTTTTTCTTGCCAGTACTAGGGCTTGACCTTAGGGTCTGAGAACATTCCCTTAGCTTTTTCACTCAAGGCTGGTGCTCTACCCACTTGAACCTCAGCTGGACTTCCAGCTATTTTACTAGTTAATTGGAGATAAGAGCCTAACAGCCTTCCTGGACTGGTTTTGAGCTACAATCCTTCCTGAGTAGCTAGGATTAGAGTTATAAGCCAGTGGAGCCTGTATCAATGGATATTAAAAAAAAATTCCTGATTAAGAGAATCTCCTTCATGGCAGAAAAAAAAAGATAATTACTTTATCTCTTGGTATTTTACTTTCCTTATCTAGAAAAGGCATAAACTATCACAGCAGCAAGATCTTAAGGCTAGTGTATTATTTCATTCAAAGTATGTAATACTCACAGCACTACATAGTAAGTGTTCTATGACTATTAGTTATTATCCTCATAAATAAATATTTATTGAGCTCTTAATACATGCAGTGTATAGTGCTGATTATCAGAAATATAATGCTTAAAGCAAATGACATTTTGATACAAAATTGATTGGATGAATGGTTCAGTAAATGTCAAAAGACTGAAATAGGAAGGAGCTCTCTGTCCTAAAATAACCTTGATGGCTAAAGAGCACGAAGTAGAAAAAAACCCACAAACCAGTAACGTTTATGGTCTGTTCTTCAAACAGACAGCATTCATACTTTGCCAATTAAAACACTCACAAGATAACAAACCATTTTTCCTCCAAAGTAAATGCTTGATTCCATTGATGTTTTATTTTTTCTTAAAAAAAATCATAATTGTTTTCCATGGCATCCCTCTAGGAAAAGTCATGCAGTAAATCCTAAGAGTACTTTCAGAGGTAAATAACCAAGGGAGACCTAGAGTGGTTTTTAACTGTAGCCAAGATAACAGGGGAAAATAAATGGTAGGAGATTAGAGGTGGTGCCAAGGACCATGGTAGGTAAACAGCAGACAGTAATAAATATTCATACTGAAGTTAATTAGGTTAGGTCCAATAGCTCGGTTATATGTAAGAATACTGATGGCCAGAGAAGTGACTAAGCTGGAGAGAGATGGCCTAGTACTTGACAGAGCAGATGTTAGAAGCCACTGGCACTGTAGATCGTCACCATTGAGATCTCTGAAAATGCAATGAAGAAAGAAGGAGGACGGCAAAGAACTCATGGGCCCTGTGTTCAATGCATAGCCTACAAAATTAAGAAAATGGAGAGAATGGGTGAGGCCAGGAGGGGTTGGAAGAGAATGATGAAAGGTTGACATGGATCAAGATTCATTGTGTTCATATACAACTTTGCTGAATAGCAATTCCTCTGTACAATTTTCTGTGTCTTTTAAAATGAAATACAATGAAACATTTAACTTTTTTTTCTTTTTTTCCAATACTGAGAATTTGACTTAAGGTCTTAGGTTTACTAGACTAGAGCTTTACCTTTTGAACCAGGACCCCATATTTTTTTCCTTTATACCTTTGTTTTTTAGATAGGGTCTGCAGTTTTAGCTAAGCCAGCCTCGTTCCCCAATCCTCTTACTTCTCACATCTGAGTAGCTGGGATTGCAGTAATGCTTTACCATGACCAGCCAAGAGAAGACAGTTGTGTTAACTCTTATAGTTCATTACAATGAACAATGTCTTGGGCATAAATTCTGTCAGCCTCTCCTGGGAGCTGGCCAGAATATCAACAATACATTAAGAATATCTTTGCTGACTGACCCTTTGCATATAAGGTGGTATTATTACTTTGTGTATATGATTCCCCAAATCTACTCTGATCTATTTTTAAAAGTCTAATTTCTTATGCTTAACCGAGGTATCAAAACACAGGAGCCACTCTCAATAGTGTGAGTTTAGCCCACAAGTATTATCTGAGCACTATGAGAAGAGCACAGTAGGTATCAAACAGTATAAGAAATACTTCTTCTCTTTCAAAACATACACTCCATTTGATCCTTTAAAGCTACACAATAGAATTTTTAAAGTACTTATTTACAGTCCTCAAAATATCCCTATAGAGCAGCTAAGACAAATACACAGATGCACACAAGTATGTCTCTATGGGTTGAAATCACCCTGCCACTTGAGCCAGACCTCCGGTCCCTTTGTTTTTATTTTGTCTTCCAGTAAGGGTTTCTTTCTCACTTTGCATTTCGAACCATGATTTTCCTACTTTTGCCTCCTGAGTAGCTAGGATCATCTGTCCAAAGACGGATACAGCAATGTTTATACAGATCTCACAAGCAATGATAGCAGATAGAAAAAGAATAAGGTGATCTCTTGGTCAGAGTTTAGGAATTCTGAAGATTCCTCATGAGTTGGGACTTGCACATTTTGAAATGAGTGGTGAATTTGTCCCTTTAATTAGGTATCTATATATAACATTCTTTCTCTTGATTTCTCTATTTCTAAAATAGCTGTCCTTTACTGTCCCAGCAGCCATTGCCTGAAACGGAGGCAGAGATTTTCCTTGATGGGCTTTGCACCTTGCCCCATGCCCCCATCCCCCACACTCAGAGATCCTTAATGGGAACACCTGGACTGGAGATGCTCTCTCTGCATTCCTGGAAAGATGCTTTGAATTCTGCATTCTATTTGCTTTTTCTAGTACTAGTGTTTGAACTCAGGGCCTCAGGGCTCCTATTTTGCGTGCTTACTCACTTGGTACTCTACGACTGAGTCACGCTTCCACCCTGGCTTTTTGCTGGATATATTGGAGAAGGAGTCTCCTGGACTTTTCTGCCTTTGCTGGCTTCAAACCTCAATCTTCCTGGTCTCAGCCTTCTAAATAGCTAAGATTACAGATGTGATCTACTGGTGCCAGACTTATTTCTGTATTCTTAAAAAAAGAAAAAAAAAAGAAAGAAAAAAGACAAGGCTAGAGGATTAGTATGGCAGAATGTACATTGTTAGGATGTAGGAGGAATGTATTAATTCTATAAAGAATACAAGTTCAATTTGCATAAAGGATCAGTCAACAAAGCAAACATTGAAGGCAGGTAAAAAGAGTGAAAAGGGCTGGATTTAGGATGGGGGATGAGGAGCTGGAGGAGTTCATTAGTAAACACCTGTGATGGCACACAAACTATCAAGCATAAAAGGAAAAGATTGTGGGAGGGTAGGAAGAGCAGGTGTGGCCTTGACACTGAGAAATTTGATGACAGAAGGAAGCAAGGTCACTAACAATTTTAGCAAAATACTTTTGCACTCAGATCTACCTATATTGATGTGGTAGCAACTATTCTCTTACAGCCTGAAAATTAAAACAAAAAAAAATAATCAGGATAGATAGTTCACAATAGATTTGCAGGTGTTTATAAGCAGAATGAGCCATTAGCACCAGGAAGCTAGAGAATATATGAAAGGTAAGTCTCCCAGAGAAAATAGTTTCAAGAACCTGCCCAGGCAACCTGATTGACAGCCCTAATGAATACACTATGGCCTGCTGCATAATCATCACACTTAGAATAAGGCAGGATTGTAGTTTAGAACCATTTCTGCCATGAGAAAGAGTACATGGTGGCTATAGACATAACATCTTGTACATCTCATTGTTGCAATGGGTCCACCTGTATCCCTATTTAAACAATTGGTTTTTTCCCTTCCCCTCCACAAATTATACCAACATCAAATACAGTGAAAGCAGGGGAGGGACATACAACAAATACATCAGACAAAGGGTTAATTGGGTTGGGTTGGAACTAAGAGAGCTGGGGTTGAGTATGGTTCCCAGCATGAGTGGAGGAGCTTTATTCTGTAGAATGTTGCTGGGTTTCCTGGACAGCAGTAAAAGGAATGCTGAAAATGAGTGGTAGTAATTTAGCAAGAATGGGCTTTTGATATTATGTCAAATTGTATTTAATAAAGTAATATATGTATTGAATTAGTAAGGAGGAAAATTAGGTGAATAGGCCTAAATACTGTTCCTACAAAATATGAATTTATAAGAGCAGTGTATTGGCTTCTGCAAAGAGTACCAAATAAAATAAGCTAACTAATATTTCAGAGGTATTTTTTTTAAAAATGAGATTGTAAGTGGTTAGTGTGATAATTAAACATTGAATGGACTGGAATCGTTTTCCACTTCAAGATGGATTAGGATGTAAACAATTTAAGCTCTTTGGTGTCATGTTTATCTTCAAACCATTAGTTATTTGCTCGGAGGAAAATGAAGGCCAGAGTGAATGTTCAGATCTAGGAATGTTCTACACAATTACTTCTTGCTTCCTGACATTCAGGTATAGAGAAGGCAGACTCCAAAAAATAAACTACTCATTGGGGCTGGGAAGATGGCTCAGTGGTAGAGTGCCTTACATGCATGAGGCCCTGGGTTTGATTCCTCAGCACCACATAAGCTGAAAAAGCCAGAAGTGGTGCTGTGGCTCATGGGGTAGAACACTAGCCTTGAACTGAAGAGCTGAGGGCCCAGACCTAGAGTTCAGGCCACAGGACTGAAAAAAAAAGAACACTCTTCAAAAATCTTAATATAGAAATGAAAAAACATGGCATTTTATTTAACAATGTAGTTTGACTAGAAAACTGTAAGAATAAAAGAGCCTTCATGGAGCCAGGTGCTGGTGGCTCATGTTGTCATCCTAGATACTCAGGAGGATTAGATCTGAGGATCACAGTTCAAAGCCAGCCTGGGCAGGAAAGCCAATGAGACCCTTATCTCCAATTAACCACTAGAAAACCGGAAGTGGTGCTGTGGTTCAAGTGGTAGAGCACTTGCCTTGAGCTAAAGAGCTTAGAGACAGTGCCCAGGCCCAGAGTTCAAGCCCCACAACCAACAAAAAAAAGACAGACAGACAGAAAGAAAGAAAGAGAGAGAGAGAAAGAGAAAGAAAGAAAGAAAGAAAGAAAGAAAGCCCTCATGCTTGTATTTCTTGTTTGCTTCAAATTCAGTTTCTATAATTTTCCCAGAATTATTCTGACCGTAGATCTCTCCATTGGTCATTATGGAGATGCAAAGTATTGAACAATTTGTCGAGATTTTTAACTCTAAAATGAGTGTTAGCTGGGTGCGGATGGCTCACCTCTAGCTAGTAATTCTAGTTATTCATACATGAGGCTACAATAGGATAGCAGTTCAAAGCCAGACCAGGCAAGATAGTCAATGAGACTCTTATTGCTAATTAATGATCAAAAATCGAGAAATGTAACTGTGTCTTCAATGGCAAAGTATCAGTTTTGAGCAAGAAAGCTAAGGGGCATCTTTTAGGACTTGAGTTCAAGTCCCAATACTAGTGTACACACACACACACACACACACACACACACACAAAATTACTTCCAGTCACATATTTTATGATTCACTTAAAGTTAGTACTAAAAAGATCCATTCCTTTCCATTTAAAAAAGAAAAAAAACTGTAATTCTTCGCTTTTAATGTAACTCAAATTCATGGAGCCATCAGGGAGCAGGTGGGCCCAAAGCCAGAGTAGTACATAAATATTCAAGAATGCAGCACAGCATGCACTGATGTGTCTGCAGTTCGCTTTCTTTTCTGGTATCTAATTCTCTTGGTAGTCACTTCCTGATTTTACCCTGAACCTAGATATTTTCAGGTTCAATTTTCATGCTGTCTCATTTTGCATTTCACTCTCCTCTACAACAAAGGTAGTTTCTTTGGGGGACTTTCTTTCTTAACTGCTTTCTCCCTCCAGGAATACTGAATTGTAAATTCAGCTCCAAGTGATTTGTTTGTGATTGAGAGTAGGTAGAGGCAAAAAAAAAAAAATAAGTAGGCCTTTCTTATGGCAAAGAGTTCCTTCTTTTTTTTTTCTTTCCTTGATTGCTTTTCTTGTGCCCATCCTGGCTTTTGAATACAGGGCCTGGGCACTGTTCCTGAGCTTCTTTTGTGCAAGATTAACATTTCTATCACTGAGTCACACCTCCACTTCTAGCTTTTTTGGTAGTTTATTGGAGATAAGAGTCTCATGGACTTTCCTATCTAGGCTGGCTTTGAACCGTGATCCTCAGATCTCAGAACTCCTGAGCAGCTAGGGTTACAGGTGTGAGCCACTGGCTCCTCCTCTAAAGGTTTCCTTTTCAAAGTCCAGTGAGAGCAAGAATTGTACTATGGAATGTGACTCTCTTCTTTTTGGTTCATCTGTGTAGAAATATTAGCCATTTTTTTCCCAGCCAGTATCAGATGTTCTATCTGTTTCCATCTGTGCTTTCCGTTTCAATCAGCCAACGACTGGCAAAATAAAACAGACCTTCACTTACAGGCCTGAATGATGACTGTGGTAGGTTGAAGATGTTTTGTCACAAATTTGGTTAGTAAAATGCATCAAGAGCTCCTATGTTTTGATTAAATTGTACATTTCCTTTTCTTAATCTTAGTTCACTCTTTTATCCATCACAACTGTTTGTTCCCAAAGGAGGGAGGCTGACAGCAAAGCCTTACTCCTGCCAGGTGACGGCAGTGCCTATAAGAGGTGATAAATCATTTTGTCACTTCAAGAAAAATCACAAATTCATTTGTTTCCACAGGAGACAATATCACTTTATCGAGTCTAGGGCTGCCTATTCTGAATGCTGAACAGGTCAAAAGCCACTCATTGTGTTGATAGTTCTACTTCTTGGTAAAAGAGAGCTTAATGGCAAAGGTAACATTTGTGGTTATAATTGAACTTAGATTTACTCATCTGGATGACTTTGCTAGGATTTGTAATAATTTTTCATTGGCAAAGGAATGGCCAGATTACATCTTTACCAAGATTTCAAAACATAGAGGAAGAAGAAAAGAATTAATTATGGAAAAAGATCCAGTCTTGCAATGGACCATCATAGACCATCAAAAAAATATCACTGAGAGACTGTTGTGAGGTTTAGATAGACTATTTAGGAACTGGACTTGAGTTACCTGTATAGAGATAGAGAAGGGAAAAAAAATATACACTCAAAGCTAAGAAATGAAAAAAAAAAAGATTGAACAGTCAATGAGGGATCCCATTTGAATGGGATACCTAGGTTCTATTATTTTACTTCAAACATATCATTCTGAACACTTGTATGTCTTTATCTTAGATGTCTCCCAATGCAATGAATCTCATTTAATGAAGGTTTCTGATAAATACCAGCACATCACATTTGGATCTTATCAATGTGCAGCCATTTGACAGTGGTGACAGTTCTAGTTGAAGTGCTCGCTTCCTTAGGATTTCATGACATGAATCACTCAAGTCACTTTTCCTCTTCTTTTGGTCTGGAAGAAAATGTATTCTCTATACAGTGATGTATGTGGCACAATCTGGCAACAGTGGGCCTTTGGAATTTCACCTTCTGTTTCTCATTCCAATGGACCACATACTCATGCAGCTTCAACCTAAGGTTTATTTCAAATACACTTGAGACTGAAGAACGTAAAAAAATAATTATATATATATATATATATATATATGATAGCACCTAACACCCATTTTTGCTTCTGTATGAATTGCTTTGTGCTAGATGGTTGTATGGTTTTTGTATGATTTTAACTGACTGGTTTTAGTTACTCAGTAGTGGAATGTCAGCCTGGGAGCCTAGAGTTGCTTAGTAAAAGACTTCAAAGGGTTTACAGCCTTGACCAAGGGGGCAAAGTCCTCAGAATCATCCCCCCCCCACAGCTGCAACACCCCTCCCGGAGGCCAAGGCAGTGAGGCTCTAGGGAAGAAATATGTTTTAAGAAACCTAAGCAACTCCATTTTTGTTTAACACTCCATCTCCGTTCTGTGACTTGACTCGTGATCCATTTTAGCCCCAATGCTAGGAATTTATGACAGAAAGCCATGCACAATTCTTGGAGCCAAAGATGGCGTTTGCTTAAGGCAGGTGTTAGCCCCCAAGTGGTGTTGCCCCCCACCCACCTAGGACTAAGAGTTTCTAATCAACCCATTCTTCAGAGCCCTGGGCGAGACATGCCATGCATTCTGTTGGTCTGGGTGTGACTCGTAACCTTTTTCAGTCAAGCTATGGACCAAGGACATCTTTTCTGTAAAGATCGACCAATCATTATTTGCCCAGTTTAGCTTGCTTTAAATGTAAATGTTAACCAATCATGTAATTTCTTATGTAAAAGTTCCTTAAAGTTGTTTGTTCAATATGCACTGATTCTATGCTCAGGGCCTCTTAGCGTCACCAGTTACCAAGGGCACGGAGGACCAAGCTCGAGCTTGCAATAAACCGGCTCTTTGTTGCTTACATTGATCATGGTCTCTAGTGGTCTTCTGGGGGTCCCCGAATTTCGGTATAACAAGACAAGATGTGTAAGGTGAATCATTCTCCATGATCAAGTTGAATATGTGTGCCACTTGCTTTCCTAGTTTCCATGGTATCTGGGGTGCAGTACATGAAACAGGCTCTTCCAGGGTGAAGGTCTCACCAGCAATGCAGTAGGGTTCCTCTTTCTCTGCATCCTTTCATATGTCATTTTTATCTCTTCTTCTGAGAAGTCTCTCTTTAGCTCCCTTGCCCATTTAATGATTGGCTTGCTTAGATTTGGGAGGGACAGAACACTGGAGAACTCTCTTGTTCATTTTCAATTCTCTAAGAATAAATATAGCACTTGGCACATTTTCAAACTAAGTCATAATGGAATAAAACCCACAAGCCACTTCCCTTTTATAATAGTTTAAAAATTGCTTACTGTAAGTCAACCAATTATTTTCTAATACCGATTTGGTGGTTAAAAGAGACTGTCCAAAAACATATATCTTCGCCTATCCAATGCCTATGTATTGTTTCAGCTAAGCTCATTTTTATTCTGCTAAGAAATGCTGAATAACACTTTGCTTATTTTTAGAGCATGCTTAAAATATAACTCATCGTGATCACACTTGACAACAATAACACATATGAACTTAAAACTTAAACCAATGTTTAACATTATCAATTGATATAAATACTCAATTGATTTTCAAAATGAATACCTTTCTCAAATACTGTAAGAACATTCATAGGCTCTACCCATGGAAAAGAAAGTATAAGAGGATCAAATGCTCAAGAAATCCTAGGATTTTTTTTTTGGTGTGTATGTGTGGGAAATCACTATTACAAGAAAGTCCATGATATAAACATGAAGACTAATTATCCCTATTGTCTTCAGCCTATATGAGTCTCAATCTTGGATGTACATAACATAAAGTACTTTACTTCTTTGAGTTGCAACCTTGTCTCTAAATTGAGGTATCTGCAGTATTATAGCATTTCACAGAAATTTTATGAGGATTTTATTTGGATTAAATTAATGTAATGCATGAAAATGTGTGACACTAACTGAAAACTAAAATTGTTTTACTATCTAAATTATAAAGGTAACCTTTCTGGAAACTAATATTTGAGAGGAAGATAACAAAGTATAGGTTTTTTGTGCTGTTGTTAGTTTTTTGGAGTGCTAAGGCTTGAATCCAGGGCTATGTGCCATGTCCAACCCTTTATTTTTATTCTGTTTTTGAGATAGGATCTCATTGTTGTCCTTGAGTGGACTGGCCTTGAACTTGTAATGCTCCTACCTCTACCTCCTGAGTAGCTGAGATTGCAGGCCTGTACCACTATACAGTGCTTCTAGTTAAAATCAAGACAGTATTTGTAATACGAAGGTTTACTCCAAATGGAGAGCTTATTATTGAAAAAGAACTATCACATTTGGTTTTGAATTGTTTATAAAGTGCTAGAGTCCAGGCAAGCAATAAATAAAGATTTTCAACATATGCTCAGCATTGTTAATTTGTGAATTATAAAATATTAATATCAGTAGCTCTCTTTAGGGTCTTAATACAATTCAGAATTCTGTGTATTTTCTGGGAGATGATAGAGTCTCATAGGCTTTTCTGTCTAGAATGGCTTTGAGCCACCATCCCCTGAATTTTAGCCTCCTGAGTAACTAGGATTACAAATGTGAGGTATAGGTAGCAAGCTAGACACACACACACATACACACACACACACACACGTGTATATGTATATATTTATATACATCTATAAGATATAGAAATCTATATAATTATCTACATTTATAGATACTTATATCTATAGATAAAGATATATCTTTCTATGTATAGCTATATATCTATATACTTATATACATATCTAATTCTATATCTATATCTTAAGCTATCCTAAGCAACAAAAGACTGTTACATTAGGATAACAGATCAACCGAGTTGAGCTTCCCAAAATGAGGCATTTTAATTAGTTATATAAAATTTTGGAACATTTGCTTCTAGCTACCATATCCCTCTTATCTATGGAAATTCATTTTAAGCACCACCAGTAGAAGCCTGAATTTGTTAATAACAAGGAACACTATATATACTGTCACTTGCTATGTACATACTACAATTTCTTATTGAGTAGACACAGTAAGATATAAAGAACAACAGCTAACAATACAACAATATCAGTGTACTGAAAGACATAACAAAGTTTCAATCTACTATAATAGCATAAAGGTGGGTAGATGTAGTCTCTAAATATCTTGTGTGAAATAATAGAGTGCAATGAGATAAAGTCAGTGGCATAGGTGTGTGGCATGGTGTTAGGCTACCATGTGAGAAGTAAGTGAACAGAAACATTGCAGTATCTCAGCATCCAGTCTGCTCACTGAGAGCAGACTGTGTGGGAGTACGGATTCACTGAACAAAGAGTTGGACTGTCTCCTGGGCAGGGGTGGGGGATGGGGAATAGCGCAAGATTGCATCATGTTATTTACCCATGATGACTTATCCTAAAACTTAGGCATTACTTCTGCAGTTTTACGTTTAAGATTAGTGCATTCTGGCTGACCATCAGCCACTGAATTGCAAGAAAGAGTGAGGAGAATGGAAGACTCCTGCCTTAGGGCTAACCAATGTCATTGTAAACACTGATAAGAAAGCAAAATACATAGTGCAATTATCTTCCAACAAAAGACTAGTGGACCATGCACTACTGGCATCTTTGCAAGGAAGGAAATGCTGCAGTAAGCCCAAGAATTCCTGACTCTCCCTGGGGTAATTTCCCAACAAAACAGTAGACGTCCCTACCAGGGATGAGGAGGAGGAGGACAGCTGGAACTTCTGCAATTTGCAAAGAAGAGTACCAAAGAGGAGGCAACTGTGCCATGGAGGGGCTTAAACGTCTGCAGATTGCATTCCCAAGCTCAGTGCAAAAATATTCCCAAGATCAGAGAGCAACAGTTGTGGAGTCAAAAGGAAAGGGAAATGCTAGAGTCTGAGCAATGCTGGGTAAGATTGCCAGAACACTACAACCACACTAGATAGTAAGACCCTGATAGCATCTTGTTGGCACCACTGGCATTTATCTGAAACACAAATCACATCCGCCTTCACACTGATTAAAACCAAACTTCTATAAATTTCAGGGTAATTCACCAGTGATCAAAGCTGTCTGCTAGGGTAAAAACATCATTCTTTAGAGGAAGTTGACTGAGATGCCCATGATATACAATCCGCAATGCTCGGTACAAAGAGACAGAGAAAGGTAATGCCAAGTCAAGAGAAAAAGCAGTGAGTAGAAACAACTCCAAGTACATCCTTGTTGCATTTAACATAAGACTTTAATGAAGCTATTATAAATAAGTTAAAAGTATTAAAGAGAAAAGGTGGTCATAATGTATTCAGATATACAATCTTAGCTGAAAAAGAGGACATTACACACAGAGGTAGAGAGAGAGAGAGAAAGGGGGGGGAGGGAAAAGAAATGAAAACACTAGTATTGAAAAGTTTGAAAATTGCAATGAAAAGTTCCCTGAGTTGGGGAAGAGAAGTACAGAGGAGGCAGAAGAAAGAGACTCAGAAACAGAAATTGTCCATTTGCAAAACCTGAAGGAAAATAAAAGACTGACAAGTAAAATGATTAGAATTATAGGATCACATTAGATAATATGATATATGAAATGGTTTATATACTTATAATGAACCCTAGACTAAGTCAGTGGGAAATCAACATAAAAACATTTAAAGATATAGGACCAAACATTGGCCAAGTTTGTTGAAAAATAAATCAACTTAAATATTTAACAAACTGAACAAACTTCACACTAAATAAATACAAAGAAAACCACCCATAGCACAGCATTACTGCAGAAAACCAAACTTAAAGAGAAAGGGAAAAACATTTTAAAATCTCCTAGGAAAATAGGACAAACTACATACAGAGAGGCAATAAGATAAATGAAGGCTGACTTCCTGTCAAAAGCAATAGAAGCAAAAAGACAATAAACCACAATCCACAGTGATAAAAGAAAAATAAACTGTTCAGTGAAAGTATCATTCAAAGCAAATGTAAATACAGGGCATGTTCAGGTAAACAAAAAACTGAGGAAATTCTACACCTCCTTCCATGTCTTCTAACAAATGCAAAAGAATTAATATTCAAGTTGAGGAGAAGAAATAATAAGATGGAACTGAGGATCCACGGAGATGATACTCGGGCCTCAAGAATGGCAACTGAGTAACAAATACCGAAGATCACATTGTTCTTCCTCAGTTTTCCTTGAAAGAAAGTAAACTGTTTAGAGGAAGGATGTAGAGGAAAAGATGTGTGTGTATGTCAGGTCAGGGGTGGAGGTGGGGGGGGAGGGGGCGGGCGGGGAAGGTGGGCAAAATGATGGCATTTGGATGAATAGAAATTTGAAGATGCCCAAATTGGAAATTAAGTTGAAGATGTGTATTTGCAGCCTTCGCACAAGTACTAAGCAATAATACTGCTGAGCCTATAGAATAGCCATTATAGAACTACCAAAAATATTCAATTACCTTAAAGTATTCAAAAATAAGAATGAAGCATCATAAGAATTAATTTAGGGTTGGCTGACAGTGGCTCACACCTGTCACCCTAGCTACACAGAAGCTTAGAAGTGGAAAACCATAGTTCAAAGCCAGGCCTGGCAGAAAAGTCTATGAAACTTTCTTTCCAAGTAATCAGCAAAACATATGGCTGGAGGCATGGCTCGGGTGGTAGAGCACCAGTTGAGCAAGCAAATCACTTGTAAGTCCCTGAGTTCAAACCCCAGTACCACCAAATAAACATAAAAAGATATCTATATTCTAAGCTCAACATTGCTTGCTTCATCAGTTGTACAATTACTTAAAATGACCTGCATACCCTTGTTAGTTTGTCCTGGCTAAATAGTGGGGTCTCCTTTTACATCCATCCAAACATGTTCCAGTTCAAAACAAAACAAGATGCCATGCACTTAAAAAATCCATTTACCCAATTCAGGTAGAGACAAGTCATATCAATCATTGAATTATGAAAGCTAGACTACCATGGAGTCATAAAATCCCTGGGCAGCTGAGATTCCTCTAGGTTTATTTTAATCTACTCTATGTGCTGAGATATATATATAAAACAAAATAAAAATGACATGCCTAATTTGAGGATTTCTATTAAATGAGTTTGACAAACCACTGTTACCTAAAGAGGATACAGATATTTTGCTATATTCTTTGTGGCAATATGGAGAAGCAGGAGATGATCAAGAAATGTTACACATTTTCCCTATAAATTCTTATACTCAGGCTGGGAAGTTGGCTCAGTGGTAGAGCGCTTACCTTGCATACCTGAGGCCCTGGGTTCGATTCCTCAGCACCACATAAGCAAAAAGAAAAAAGCTG
>NW_012267240.1:12488009-12508777 GCF_000151885.1 Dipodomys ordii
GCTGTGGCTCAAGTGGTAGAGCACTAGCCTTGAGCTGAAGAGCTGAGGGACAGCGCCCAGGCCCAGAGTTCAGGCCCCACGACCGGACCCCCCCCTCAAAAAAAAAACTCTTATACTCTATTGGTAGGAATTGTAGTTAGCTCAGCCACTATGATGTCAGTATGGAGATTACTCAAGAAACTATAGATACATCACATGATCTTCTATACTACTTTTGGGCATATATCCAAAAGAATGTAAAGCTCCATACAGGAGTCCTATCTGAGCAATAATGTTTATAGCAGCACTATTTACAATAGCCAAGATATGAAACCATTCTGGGTGTCAAACAACCAATGATTTGATTTAAAAAATATGTATGAACAGTACATATTCAGCCATAAGGAGGAATAAAATTATGTTGTGTGCAAAAGAAAAAAAAAGATGAAACTGGCCATCCTTATGTTAAACAAGACAAGGCAAGCTCAATGCAGAATTCAGACTTAAAAGAAAATGACAATGCGGCATGGCTACAAAATCAGTTTGTTTGGAAGAAGATCAAAGAAATTAGAGGGTAAGGGGAGAGGAAAGAACAATGGAGGGGTAGATATAGAAGTCCATTCTACCTATGTCTGAGAATAAAAAGGATCTTCCAAAAAAAGAGAAGAAAAGAAAAAAAATGAAGTACTACATGTGCAGTGAGTTGTTTCAAGCCATAGCCCAGACATCGACAGGGAAAGTTTTTGTTTCTTTCTGGTACTAGGTTCCCTTTTGGTTAAGAAAAAAAAAAAACTTTAAGGAACATCACTGTGTAAGGACATTTTTCAAATTGCATCGGCTTTCAAAAAGTGTCTCTGTGCCTTCCTCCCGGAGACTAATCATCTGTCATAGGTCTTTGATCTCTCAGTGCTCAGCACTGCTCAGTTACAACTCTTCTGTCATGAACTTTGCATCTCAGAGCATTACTACCAAAGCTAGATGAAAGAATCCACATGTTATGTCTTTCAACACGGAGAACAACAATATGAAAATTTGTTACGAGTATGAGCGAAATAAGCTTTTCAAAGCAGTCATGTGCAAGTCTCTGCTCGGGGTACCAGAGAGACAGGGATTCACAGGCTTTAGTCACTGTCACAGAGAAACGAAGAAACTCAAAGGAATCGAAAGTATTTCTTTTTTATTTCACCAAGATTCTGGGCCCTGGATAAAGAGAAGTTGGAAGCTGTGGTCAATGAGACAATGGGGGTGAATCACTTTAACAATCCAGCCAGTAGCCACATGCCAGCACTCTCCTTAATGAGCTGCAGCAAAGGGCGGTCAATCTTGGAGACGTTCAGAGATAATAAACAATGGAAAGAAAGGGCTATGCTTAAAAGAAAAAACAATATTGAGAGAAAATCATATCCACATTTAACACAGGAAAAACACTGCCTTTCTTTATTTTTATGAACTCAGGAAGTCAACAAAGGCTTGTATTTGTAAGAAGCCAATGAAGAAATGAAAATAAGGAAAATCAGATTTGTTTTTGTAGGACAAAAAAATAAGTTGTTTAATGTAATTTTTTATGAGTTAAAGAAATAATCTGACTCCAGCCCATGTCTCAAATACTGAACTCAGACATTACTGTCTAAGATTCTACGAGATATAATGACATTACTAAACAGGAGGAAATAAGGACAATTATCTGGTAAGATCCTTGAATTAAAGTTAAAGTATAGATTAAACGTGGCGTGTGGTTGTACATACTTGTAATCCTCACATTGGGGAGGCTGATACCTGGAGATGTATTTGGCTAGCTTGGGAGTCTCAGAAAAATTTACTTGGTTTATACAAAGCACTATTTAGTATCAAATTATTGCTCATATACTATTATTAAAACATAACTATTCTTTGTCAGTCCTGGAGTTTGAACACAGAACCTGGGCACTGTCCCTGAGCTTTTTGACTCGAGATGATAAGAACTCTACCACTTTGAGCCACAACTCCATTTCTGGCTTTTTGGAGGTTATTTGGAGATAAAAATCTCACCACTTTTCTGGCCTGGCTAAATTTGAACTGTGTTCCTCAGATCCTAGTCTCCTGAGTAGCTAGGACTACAGACATGAGCCACCAGGGCTGACTAAAACTTAACCTAATTTTTACAGAATCTGTTAATCATTCTCTGTGGGCAATAAACAGTTTTATAAATTGTATTTTTACATAAAATGGAGGCTAATCACAGGAATATGCTGCCACTAAATTGTTTACAGTTAGATAGATGGGATCTAGATTCCAGTTTTGCTACTTGTTTGCTATATAATTTTAGGGAAGTTAGTAAACACATCTAATCCTGCAGTTCACTATCTGAAAGCAGCAACTTCATTTTTTTTCTTTCCCTTCAAATTAAATGAGGCATGGCTACTGGCATCATACTACTTTAACACGAGGATCATTTATATTACTGTTTATTATACCACAGTTGTTCTAATCTTGTCATGAGAGCTCCTCATGAGATAAAATCTCCATGAGATAAAATGTTGTTCGTGAGGTGGTCCTTACTACTAGTGCCTCCTTTCTATGCTGAGAATCATCCACTGCCTTGCAGGTGAGCAAATTGTTATGTAAGTCCTAAGATACACCTGTCATAGCACAGATCTAATTAGATGAACTGCTCCCTCTTGAGGATTTTTGATAAGCAGAAGCAAAGCATTTCAGGGCAGAGATATATGGTGGCATGGTTGGCATCTCCTGAGCCTTGATATAAGCATTAGTGTCTTTCAAATGAATAGTGGTGACAGTTGTTTACTGGGTCAAGAATTTGAAATGATTCAGGAAAACAGTACATCTTTTGAGTCTTGTACTTCAGTGGCTCCATGAGCCACAAATACATGATCTTCAAGGCCAGAGCTCACTGATAACAAATGATCAAGTTTGGTACAGGAAGAAAGCTACTGAAGTGAAGTTTTACAGAAGGAAAGACATGGTTGAGGTAGTATAAACACCAAGGGAATTCTATGTCAAGGTAAGGAACAGTAGGGAGTTGAAGGAGGGAAGAGCTCTTGGCAGAAACAACTGGGCTGGGGCAGAGGAGGGGTCTGAGAGAATCTATGTTATAGGAAGTGCAATCTGCCTGGAGGGGGCCAGGTGGGATTGAGCTGGTAAAAAATGATTCCATTCCCTTTCTACTCTGTGATCTCTCTATGGAAGCCAGAGGGTGAGAAAACCTGTCTCTAAAGTCTCTGAAGAGTCTCTAAAGGTCAGTGCTGCAGGTACAGAAGGTGGTATATAAAGGGTAGAGACCGGAGAGCAAAGGGCCAAAGGATTTTACACTACAAGCAGCGAACAGAAGATGCCACATTTCTACACATTAATAAACAAACCTGTGGTTTAAAAATTCTATTGTCCATCACTGAGGTTGATCGGGTAGAGTGGGGAGGCTGAGGTTAGAAGTCAGAGGAGTGAGAAATGTTCAGGATTAAGGAGCTCCCATTGTAAAAATATGTGGAAATAATGGGACAGTTCAGTTCAATAATCAATGATCTCTTGTCAACTGCACAGGGAGCATTACAGTCTGACTCAAGTATGCTTAAACAATGCTTATCTTACCAAGACTATTAGTCATTTCCATAGAAATTGGTGTGCAATATTTTTCTCCTGCAACAAAGAGAATATACAAAGAGGAGATGGAAAGATCAAGTGGATTTGATCATTATCTGTAAGAGGTGAGGTGATGAAAGAGGGGTTAAGTTCAAAATAACTACAAAGTAACTACAATTATTAAATCATCATAATAAATCAGGTTCGATGACTGCAGAGGAAGAAGAAGGATGAGGAGGAAATAGAGGAAGAAGAAAGAGGAGGAGGAGGAGGAAGAGGAAGAGCAGCAGCAACAGCAGCAGAAGAAGCAGCAGCATCTTTCAGGAACTAATATCTCTGTCTTCAAGAGCTCATTTATGACCCTTTCCTCAAAACTACCATAAAAATTGCCTTCTATACCCACTCTCTCACCAAACAACCCAACCCCTGCACTAGTAATATACAGAGACCAGTCACCTTTACCTCTTCTCTTTAAGTTCTCAAATTTGAAGGAGCTAACCGAAGGCTTTAGCTTTTAGAAGACTTATGTCTTCTTGTAGAAGAATTACCTAAATTGAACTCCAGAAATTCTGTGCAGAATATGGAGTTTTGTTCTTATATTTTTCTAATTTCTTTAAAGTCTTCTCTTGGAAATAGGTTGGTGCAGATGGATTAGATGAATATTTACATATTTGTGCGGATGTATTTTCATGTTTTCTCCCTCCTATCTAGTGAATTAATTCCTAGTTTGCTTTTTATAACATTCAATTTTCTTTCATGTCTCATTTTTATTGAGAAATAGAAAGTTGCTAGCTATGTAAAAGCATCAACTATATGGCTAGTCTGAATTTCAGCTAAAGAAGCCCAATATTGACTTAGATTATCTCTTATACATACTTCCTGTGCCCCTATACAAATTTCAAATCAGATACATAGAATATCAGACAAAAACCTTGCCCACATAATAGTTCTGGAATCAAAAGCCTCAAATACCTTTACAGGACAGTGATCAGAGTAACTGCTAGTCAGCTCAATGGATTTGTTGGATAGTCTGTCTTATTTCAATTAATAGGGGTCTGCATAAGCAAACACAAAATGTTTTGCTGATACAACCCTTAAAAACAATGTCTGTTTTGACGTTTTGGTCAGTTTATTTCAGGATTTTGAGGAGAAGTGAATATTGATGAAAAAAGAATACAACTCAGCGACAAGCTCTAATTCCTGAATGAGGAGCCTACTTATTACTAAAAACAGGTTTAGATGTGTGGGTTGTAATGCCCCTTGAGTCATTTAACATACATAAGTCCTGAATTTACAACTGAACGCTAGAGAAGTCATGTCTAGTGGGTGGGAAAGAGTTCGTAAAATATACTTGTAATTTAATTTTCAGATGTTGGTACCAGCCATTGGAAATCAACTAATGATCTTGCAGAAGACAGAGGCTAATTTCAGTAAACCTGACAATCAGCTACAATCCCAATTCTCTCCTTTTAAAGGCTCTTGGCTCCAAGAGCATAACAAACGGACCCTCTCATTCTTTCAAGCCCTTACTTTTCTTAAACTGTTTGTGAGCCTGTAAAGTGCAAAACAAATAGTCTGATACAAAGCACATTACTCTACAAGCAAAGTACATTTGATCAATAAGTAAAAAGTAAATTAATTTTTTTTCTCAAGATAGATGTGGATGCTCTCTAAGTCTAAGAACCAAGTAATTGGTTAAAAAAAAGTGCTACCCAAAGACCTTGCTGTTTCGTGTCTGAATGTGACATGCACCTGGAGTCTTTGCTGATAATCTCAGGACAACAAACACACATGAAATTATTGCCTTATGCATGATGTATCCTTTCTAGTAACATCAGTGTTGTTATTCACTTTCCTCATTTGAGCTGGCATGAGGATTTAGGTTTTAGGGTGCTGGATGAGATTTTGAATGGTGGATCTAGAGTCACATTATGCTTCATTTCTTGTGTATCAGATTAATCTTTCTGTCTATGCTGTCATGCACAAATATGACCCTCTGACATAGAGTGCATGATATCAAAAACAATGACATGTAACTTTGAGGTGATTAAATCTGACAAACGTATTTGATAACCTTATTCCTCTACTTACATTTATCTTTCTTCCATGGGACCTTTAATAAAAAATAAATGTCAAGATAAAAAATCAAATTCATGCAGCATTAAGATGATAATAATAGGAGTAGGCCATTCTTAGATGATTTCATCAGGGATGTGGACACACAATAAACTCATGAAGCACTTTTATTTCTAAAACCATAATTCCATTATTCTATCAAGCTCCTTTGTCTTTATTTTACTTTTCATTGGAAAAACAGAATTTATTATACAATTTCTGCTTCTCAGCTATTTTATTGTGTCATACCACAAATATAGTTATTTCTGGATTCTGTTACAAAGGGAAAGGAACAAACTATATAAGTTCAAAAAAATGAAGTGAACCTTTTAACCACAGTGTAACAGTGACCCACAGAGATCCAAAACAGAAGTTGATGCTGTTAGCTGCCATCTTTTCCAAAATCTTTCCAAAACAAAAGTTATTATATTATCTTTAAGTAGTTGTACAAAGGGATTTCAATTGAACATGTCATTTTATTCTTGATCAATGTCATCCCTTCCACCATCCTTCTCAAGAGCCCATAAACTCAAGAATAAAAACACCCACTGAATTCAATAGAGAAGATACACGTTAGTCCCAATTAGTTGGTCACAGGAATGCAAAGGTTGAATAAGCTAAGTAAACAAAGCTGTGGGTAAGGCCACATGTCACATGCCACTAGTTTTTTCTTTTTAGTTTCTCTCTGTGGGTTATGAAAATATATCCAAACACATTGGAGACCCAAAACAAAGCAAATGGAGATAAGGGTGAAAGGAGAAAGAATGTTTAGAAAGCCCAGAAAGAATAATAAGTTACAGACACAAAATCAGTCATCTAAAAGTAAAGTGATCTTGCTTTAAGGGAGTAGTGGAAAATTAATATTGGCAAAGAGATTTTGGAAGTTAAATGACTGGATATGAGTGGGGCAATAAAGAAAGAAAAACCAAAGTAGTCTAAGCCCTCCTAATAACTTGGAAACCGGTGGTACAGTAAGCAGGGCCTTCAGTGTCTGGAAGCAGGGTTGTTGTTAAGAAAAGAGACCTACTATTCTGTTAAACGTTCAGGCAAGCATATTTCCGGCTTCTCTTGGAATGTCAACCAAGCAGTCCTTCACCAGAATGAGGGTTTGTTTGCAATTATTGTGGCATATTTTTTAGCCTTTACTCCCAGATTCCAATGAGGTCACCACCCACAAAAGATTGTGGAAGCTGAGTGTTTGGCAAGATTCCTGGTGAAGGAACCTCAGCATAAACCATAAGAGACATGTCAGCAAACAGTTTAACTTCCTTTCTGTCATGTGGTGACCAGAGGGGATGCTGGTGCTGGCTGGAGCTAGTTTTTCTCACCTACCTTCGTGCTCTCTCTCTCTCTCTCTCTCTCCCCTCTTACTCTCCCCCCCTCTCTCCCTCTTTCTTTCACTTTTTCTCTATCTTCTTCCCTCCCTCCCTCTCTCCCATCCTCCCTCCCTTCATTCCTCCCTTTCTCCTTTCCTTCCTTCCTTTCCTTCTTTCCTTCCCTCCTGTCATTTCACAGTTCAGAATATTAAATTAAGAAATTGCCTTAGATGAAGAAGTACAACTACAGCAGTCTCATCTCTGATCTCTTAAGAGTTGCACGCCATGACTCTGCCTGACTCTCACGGAGACATTTCTGTTGTCCCCTCCATGCATTTGGAGAAATAAGTAAATAACAGCAACAGCAAAAACAAGGATGTCAACAACAAGGGGTAAAGCTTTGCTTCAGACATTTTTGGCTTCTGCTCTGTGTGATTTAGGGTTTTCAAGGAAGAAGCTATGATGGGGATCATCCAAACCCACAACTAGAAACTGAGTGTTGTTTGTATCCGACAAATACGCTAAAAATGAGAGATGAGCAGATCTACTAAGGTCTCCATGCTGGCCCAGAGCTTGTCCTGTGCCGAGCTGGAAGGCCTCTGTGAACTGCTTCCCTTCCCCTGCTATCTTGTCAGCTGGCTTTCTGCTGGGCCTGGCCATTAGGAGAGCACCGCTGGAGCTGGTGCAAGAAGAGACAGTTTGGGATAGATGAGGTCTGCTTCCTCCAGTCTCTTCGCTGTGGCACTAGATGAACTGGCACCGTTCCCTTCCTGAGGCTTTGTGCCACAGCCCAGCCCTCAGGGGCAGCAGGTTATCCCTTTTAACCCCTTTGGTTATCCTTCTACTGCTGCCAGTCTTTTGGCATCTCAACATCCCTTCTGATCCCTCTGGGCTTCACTATAGTTTCAGTAAAGGAAGCAAGTCCTTCTTGAAAGTTTTGCTATTTGACTTATCTGAGTTCTTTTCTTGCTTGGTCCCTGACTGCTATTTTGAATCAAATATTAAGTGTCATTCAAGCAGATCTTTTAGTTCCAAATCTAGTCTTTCTGTTGTCAAGCTTTTGTCATGAAAGCAAATCAATAAAAGCCCCCATTTGTCTATGTGAATGCATATCTGTTCATTAGGGTTATTTATCTTAGGTGAAGTAGTAAACCTCAATGCATGTCCCATGAAGCTAGGAAAACCGAGGGGAGGGGTTGGGTTGGGAGGGGTGAGGGGAGAACGATGAAAGTGTGATATTGACCAAGATATACTATATTTATGAAATAATTTGTTGAATAGTCACCTCTTTGTATAACTGCTTAAAGAAAATAAAATTATAACTAAAAATATGCCATTTTATGTCTAGAACATATTCCTTCAACACTACAAAATCCATAAACCTTAGCAAAAGTCAATATATTACAATTTACGTTGCTATAGAGACAATGAAAAAGCATCATTTTTCATCCCACCAAATGGAAAAGAATAATATATGTAAAGTCTTATTTCCTATTATTGGTGTCTTTATTCAAACTAAACAGATTGTTATTCTGACACTCTAAGAAGAAAGGAGTGTTTTTCAACTTTTATCTACAAAATGAAGAATGTAGTTATTAGAAAATGTTCTTGTTCCAAAGTTAGACTTCCTTTTATTTATTCAGAAAGCACGCTACAAACATTCTCCTCAAACTTTAAGACAGTTATGGCACTAAAATGAAAAATCTTGTGGGGAAGTGATGTTACAAATTCCCTTTCTGAGTTCCCAAGCAATAACTTCCAAAGAGATGTATTTTAAAATCTGATGCAAACATATATGCTTATATAAACATATATGGTCAGGAATGGTCAAAACGTAACCTTAAATTTTGCACTTTTAACTATTTTTTTGTTACCTCCTTTGTGAATCTAATGAAAGTAAGGAAAACAATTCTTTTCATGAAGAATGCAAAGATATTACCTCCATCTCTGAGTTCCTGAGGGACTGCAGATTAAATCAGTAGCAAACATAAATGACTGCTTCCAAGGGAGAAGAAAAGTCCCACAGGAGTTTCAAAATTAAAATGCATTGAACTACTTAGGTCTGTCAACATTTCACTAGGAAGAGGGAGAAGTTCAAAAAGTTCTACCTCATTTGCTAGGTTTTGCTTCTGTAAAGCAGAGATCAGCCACCTAGCAACAGCACAAAAGACTCTACTTTGACATCGTTAAGCTCATGCTGGCTGAGCAGGAAGAAAAGCTGTGTAAGATCAGGGCAGAGCTGGATGGCCTGCCATTCCACTGCCACTAGGGAGCCTGGTTTGGGAAATTGGGAAATTCACTCTGAAGAATGACTTTTTGTCAGTGTTCTTAAAAAGCTCAGCACTCTGAGTGCCTCCTGTATCGTCTGTTCTCAGTTAACAGAGCACATTGGACACACCCCCCCCCCCACACACACATATTACACTGAAGACAGAAACAATGTCATTTCCAACCAACACTGCTCCTCCATTAAAGTCTGCTTATGCACATGCTAGGAAATCGATGAAGTGAAATCTGTGTTAATTAAGATGGAGCATTGTTCTATGCAGCTCTTTCAGGATGGACCAGAGTGAATTTTTCAAAACTTCTGACTCTTACCCGATAGACAGCTATCTCTTGTTCTCTTTTAAAGCTAGTCTTCTGGCATTAGACACTGCCCCAGAAATAACCTACCACTTTTCTTCTCAGAAGACAGAAATATCTACTTAACAGTCTGATCAGACTAGAGATCTTGGAAAAAATATCTAGATCACAAATCCCTGTGAGCCATGACCAGTGAACAAAATCTGGGCCATGTTCTTCCTCAAAGAATGCCCTCCCTTGAAGAGCCAACAGGTCATGTAGAAAGATGTCCATCAGAGTGTCAAAACAATGAGGTTTTCAGTGGCAAAAGCTGATGGCTGGCATGGGAAACCTGAAGGAAAGTTAGCAGCTAAGAGTCTACCACTGCATTGTGAGGCTTTCTGGGAGAGTGGTGGGGAAGGAAAATGACGAATGACTGTGTTTTTTTATTTTGGCTCTTGGTGAATGGAAAAACCTAGAATTCAGTTTTAAGAGTGAGACAGGGAGGGGGGGCTTGGTGAACTTGGTGAGAAGCATTTGCTACTTTCCCTTCTATCACTTGTCTGGTATGTTTCCCTTGCCTGGCTCTGCTTGTATAAGAAAAGGGAAAGAAATGTGAGGGACAGGCACACTGGTCTGGAGGATATCTGGTCAACCAATTGAGTATCATGACCACTAGTTGACTACCACAATACAGTAGGTTGGAAATGAACTATAAACTTATGGGTGGGGATGGGAGGCAAAAGCTGGGAGAAGGGGTGACATTGTCCAAAAAGAGATGTACTCATTTCCTGATTTATGAAACTGTAACCCCTCTGTATGGCACCTTTATAATAAAAATAAAAACACAAAAGCCGCCAATAGGCTCTGTTTATTACGGTAAGATATATCATTTTTTCCCCTGTGGATTATAACTTTTTAACAACTTGGTTTTAAACATCCGTTTTCTAAGTGACAAGTGTAGCACTTTAAAACAAAAACAAAAACAGGGTGTAGCAACTAAAATATTGGAATCTTTATGCCAAATGCAGTCTTACTGAGAGCTCACCAAACTATTAATCATTTGAGCTGTAGCTTGCCATACTCTTAGCTTCTGCATACAGAGACTCACTTTATCCTCCTCAGAAAGGAATTGTAATACACATATTATCTTGAGATTGTATTTTTTTCACCCAACAACATAGAATCTTTTCTTTGTCAGGATTTATCTATTCATCTAAAAGTGTTATATGGCATTCCATTGCGCTCTAGTGAGCACTTAAATTTGTTTTCAATAGGGCCTTATTTTATAAGAGAAAGAATCAACATGTTTACATTTATACTTTCCCACTACTGTTAGTGAGCTAGACTCCTAGGAGTAAGTTTGCTCAGTTGAAGTGTGTACCTGACATTGAAACTCTGAGTGGACATCGACAATTTCGTGTTTCAGTTTAACACTATTTATTAAACAACCTCACAGCTAGTTTTACTATCAAGTAGAGCAAATATTAGTGATTAATTTGGGTTTTAAGTTTTATTTTACTTTCTCCAGGTGACTATTCAAATCGATTTGTTTATTTAAAAAGCAGTACAGATATAATACAACAATTGGATTTAATGAAACAGTTTAGTTAACTGTCTTGGGAATCTATGGATGCCAAGCCATGAGTACTGAAAAGGGATCTGGGAGAATGGGAATACCATTCTCTAACTCTCAGTTTGCCAGGAGTTACCCTAGAATGATCAATCGCTCCTGGCATTACAGAGACTCAGGATTCTACCCTTGTTGTGTGAATCCCACCCCAAATTTCTGGGTCCTTGGGGATAGACAAATGCCTATGCAAATTTTAAGTTGTTCTTGCTTACCTCTACTTCTTAAGATAAGGAAGCCACTTATCACTTGCATATAGGATGGTATCACTTGTTGGGGCTTGTGACTTCAAAAATACTGATTACGATTCTATCCCATGTGAGGCTTCAAGGATGTTGATGCCTTACGGTCTGCACGTACTTGTACTTCGGTTAGCCTTTCCTCCTCCATTTCTTACCTGGTCTGCCATCTTAGACCTTCAGGCAAAAACAAAATTGTCTTTCCCTGAAATCAGGTGACACAGGTAGCTGCAATGTCAAATGACGCCCCCTCCACCCCCAATGCTGTTTCCTTCTCCCTTGCAAGTGTTAACCCTTTCACAAGGCGTGACCCTCTCAGGTTGTTCTACATGAACCCCGCCCTATAAATCTGTGCTGTTGCCCCGCCCAGCTGCTACTCTCTGCCCAAGATGTAGCTTTGTCAGGTTACCGACATTAAAACTCCTTTTTCTTTGTATGTACCAAGGGCCCCAGTGATTTTCCTGGGGAAGCCTTTGAACTTCCCTATACCATACTCAATAAATACTTTGTTAAAGAGACCCCAGGCATCTGAAGCTGGCGGAAGGCTACAGGTTCCCTGGTACCCCAAACCTCAATTCCAATTACTGCCTTGCCCGCTCTGGGCATACTGTGACAAACTGTTACTGATTAGTTGTTACTGGCATAAACTGCATATTGAGAGAGAGTGATCTATACATTTTTTGGTATTATTTGAGGTTCTTTTATTGAAGTACAATGTATTTATTTTGAAGTTCTTTTTCTTAAACTTTCTAGTATTTTTTATGTGGGTGGTAAACCTTTACTGTTAACAAGCCTTGTGTGGGATAGATACTGTAATAATTGTGACTGTTTCAGAATAGAGCTCCTTTCCAACTGCACTGTGTAATTATTATTGCTATTGTTGAAGAAAGTATTAATCTAGCATGCTTATTTATCTTGCATCTATATACCATGCAAAATCATTTTATTACTCTTATAGCAAATTTACTTGGATTTTGTACATTGTTAATGTCTGTAAAAGTATTTGTGGTTTTTTATTTTCAGTATGTTTAGCTCCTATTTCTTTTTTGGTGGTCCTTTTGACAAAAATCTCTTGAGCTATTATAGTAAACCAAATGTTGACTGACTTAAAAATTTTTTAAAATTAATTCTGCTTTTAAGGAAAATTTATATCACTTAAAACATTTATTTTTAAATTGACATATGAAATTATACTTTTTTTTTGGTCGGTCATGGGCCTTGAACTCTGGGCCTGGGCGCTGTCCCTCAGTTCTTCAGCTCAAGGCTATCACTCTACCGCTTGAGCTACAGCACCACTTCCACTTTTCTGGTGGTTTATTGGAGATAAAGAGTTTCACAGACTTTCCTGCTCGGGCTGGCTTGGAACCACGATCCTTAGATCTCAGCCTCCTGAGTAGCTAGGATTACAGGCGTGAGCTACCCGGCTTGAAATTATACATGTTTATTGTACACAACATGATGTATTTATGCATACCTTGTGAAAAGATGAGGTCTATTAATTGATATATATGTATAAATGTGTATATATATTGTAGTTATTGTTTATATGATTAGAACACTTTGCATCTACTTTCTGAGCATTTTTAATCCAATAATACATTGTTAAGAATATATATAATGTTTTCAAGCTTTAAAAGAAAAAAGTATATATTTAAATTGTTGGGTGGAAGGAATTGTATCTTTGACTTAAATTTCTACTAGGCTAAAAAATCTAGTCAATATTTATTCCTATTTTGGTTCAACTTTGATAATTTATATTTTCCAATAAAATTGTCTATTTCAAAAAAAACTGCATGGCTTCTCAAGTTTTCATAAGTATCTAGATGCTGACCTTTGTAAATTGACTTTTTCAACCTTCAGAATTTTTTTCTTTGTGATACTTAAGGATTGTTATGAATGTATTTTTTAGCTTTTAGTACTTCAGAATTATGCAGCAGAGGCTATGATCTTACATCTTGATGATTTGTTTTGTACTGTACCTTGATAAGAACTGTTTTGTTACTATGGAAATAATTAAGATAATGTCAGATAAACACTGTGCCTCCCATGGGGACATAGTATCTTTAAATATTCCTAGGTAATAAAACAATTGTAAATGTTACATTTCACTAATACAGGAATTTCTTTCAACTTATATCTCCATCATGACAGCAAGTGTTAGTTTCTTTTCTTTGTTATTTAGAAAGAAGTTAAGCAAGAGTTTTCAGTATCATAGAGTTAGTAAATAGTAGAGGTAATATCCAACCTCAAGTTTTCCTGTTTTTAGAGTCTTCCATTTGTCCTCTACTCTATCTTCCATACAGAATATGATTTATGCATATATGGATTCTGGGAAAGTTTTAGAGAGGCGACTACACATGATTTGGGTTGTAAAAATGAATTTGTAGTCTTTAAAGTAAAGAAGATGAGATGGTGTAAAAATGGGGAAAAGAAATAGCACAAAAGTTTATAGGGAACAGATTTCACAGTGTGTTCACAAGCAACAAGCCCTTGAAAGGGAAATGTAGCTCATCCCTCATTTCTCTGAAAACACTTGGTTCAAATCGGTTCTCAATCCTTGGATAGCCATCCATCTAGTGAAACTCTAATGATATCATTTACAGTAGGATTGAGGGCCTCAGAGCAAAGATCCGGACTAAAAGATAGGTTTCAATAAATTGGGAATCTAGACATCTCCACTTCAGACCTTTGTCTCTGGGACAATTACTAAATATCAACAATGTCATTTTTAATTGCCAAACCAGACATGCTGTCATTTGTCCTGAGGCTATAGACATACCAAACAGTTACACGTCTGAAATGTAATTATTGACAATATAAAACTCCTAAGGTAATTAATTTTAATATTTGAATCAGATGAAAGAAGAGCTACCAAACAGTTCCTGTTGGTATAAAACCTATGCCTCTCCTCTTTGGACACTTTTCTCTTTTAACAATTCTTATTGTGTGTGTTATGTTTTATTTTATGACTTTTAAAGGTAGATTTTGGTGTTGTTCCCAGTATTTTTAAAACTATAATACATGCACAGGTAAGTAATCATTTGGATGTGTTGTCAACAATGTTAGAGTTGAAACAATGGGGAAACAAAAAAATAGAAATGAAGTTCTTAGATCAAAATATAAATGAATATTTGGTTTTGTTGGAGAATTTCCAAAACCACCTTTGTGAAAATTATGGCAGTTTACATCTAGATTAGTAAGTTTATTAATGAGCTAGAAAATCAATTTGAGTCATTTTTCATGTTTAAGTATTATGATTGTTACTTTACTTTTGGGGCTATGAGTTATATTCAGGGCCTGTGCACTGTGTACTTTTGCTTTTAGTTTTTCTTTCCTTTTCTTTTTTTCCAGACAGAGTGTCATGCCTTTGTCCAGATCAACTGCAGACCATAATCTTCCTATATCTACCTCCCAGGTAACTGTGATGACAAGTAAGCACCAATGCACCCAGCTGATAATTATTTTTAAGTGTTAATTTAACTGAGCTAATGGATGCCCAGATTGATAGTAAAAGGATGTGTTTGTAAGGTGTGTCCATCAGAGATTAACATCAGTAGACTGATGCAGGCAGCATCAAATCCATCTTGTCCTGAAGAGAATCAACAGGTGGAGGAAGAGGGAATTCACTCTTATTTCTTAAGATGGATTAATCATGTTGTTCTGCTCATGGGCATCAGACAGCCTGGTTCTTAGGATTTCAGCCTTAAACTGGGAGTTCTCTTATCAGCTCTCAGCTTTGAAATGCACATTGAATTATACTACCAATTCTGCTGCTGCTTCAGTTTGCTTATGCATACTGTGGGACTTCTGTCTTCCACTATTATAAGCTAATTCCACATTATATGTCTTCTGTATCTGCATCTCTATCTGTTCTATTGGTTCAGTTTCTCTGGGGAACTCTACTACCAGCATCATTTTAAATTTGGTGAGATGAATCTTTTTCCATTATGTTGTTTGGTTTTCCTTGCATGTATTAGGGATAATTAAACCTTTTCTAAAATATGTGATGCAAGTATGTATTTTCTCAAAAGCTGCCTGGGTCTACTGTTATGGTTTACATATGTATTTTTCCATCCATTTTTAGTTAACCTTAGCTAACATTTTAGGTAACATTCAGTTAACATTTTAGTTAATGGTACCATTATTGTCATTACAGAAAACAACCTTTTTTCCCCCTATATCCAGATCATGGGGAAATTTACTACTTTTTCTTTCCTTAGTACATGACTGGTTTAACTTTGAACTTGGATCTATAAGTTTCCTGTGGGTATATGTGTGTAGTGGGAGGTATGGAAATAATCTTATTTGTGTCTGAACAGATTAATCTCCGGTAATTTGAAATGCTAGTTTCATTGTTCCCTAAACTTTCATATTCATTTCTAGAATTTCTACTCTTTTCTACTCATGTGAAATCTATTGTCTGTCCAAGTGTCTGTACTGCATTGTCCCAAGAACAAAGGCTATTCTGTATAAGTACTGTTACTCATATTCTCATACCTTGGCTCTTTTTTAGCATTTTTCTAGCTGGTGTTTATATGTATTTTTCCTAATAAATTTAGGTCAAGTTGATTATCTACAGAAAAAGTTTGCAACATTTTTTGGTGGAAATTGTATTAAAATATGATTGCTGCAGAAACAATAACTTTATGAAACTGAGTCAATTGGTGAGGAAAATTAAATGTTTTTCCCATTGTTTAGGTCTTTCAGGATGGTTTTTATCACATTGACTTTTATTCAATCTACCCCAGAATTAAAAGAAATCTTGTTGTTGGTATGGTGAATGGAGTTTTCTTTTCCATTTCCTCCTGCAAATAGTATTCCTTGTACTTGTACTCCTTGTACTATTATAGCCTCCAACCATACTGACCTATATCTATTATTTGAATTAACATTTGTCATTAATTCTCAAGGGTCTCCAGTTATAATATCACGGTAGCTTTGTTTCTCAGGCTCACATTTGTTTGTTTTGCTTTGTTTTGTTTGTTTGGGGATTTTTTTAAGTTCGTTTGCATTGGTGACTACTATCTCCTCAGTACAAAGTATCACTGAAGATGGTTGTCATACTTGCTTTGCTTTCAATTGTACTGTGCCCCTTCCTGTAAATCTCCGTTAAGCAAGTCACAGTGTGTAAGAATAAGGAAAAGATACTTTGTCATAATTCAAAGGCATCAGTTAACATGCTCCTTAATGTCTTTTTTTTATAAAGGAGAAATGGGTATATATTATTGTCTACATCTGTAGACAATCACAGTAGCTTTCATTATTTTCAAAAGTCTAATAATCTCTTTAGCTTGTATATTATTTGTTTTTCCCCCCGGAAGTGATGAGGATTTTGTTTCCCTTTATTTTAAAGTCTAATAGCTTATTAGGATATGTATTGGAGTTGGTAGTTTGGGAGTTTAGTTGGTAATGAAGTTGGTAAATTGGGATATTTAGTGACTCATTATGTAAATTCTTGACTTGTTTCATTTCTGGAAAGGTTTTCTTGGGTTATACTTTTAATATTGGTCTAGTCCACAGTTTTCTTTTTCTTGGTAGGTACTCCAATTATGCTCATGCTGAACACTTCCTCTTCTTTTTTAACTTTTTGTTTATCATTCCTTTGGTTATTTTCTTGCTACTATTCAAGATTTCTTTATTATTGTTGTTTTTAAGTCCAAGTTCTCTTGAGGAGTTACAATTCAATGTTTATTTCCTTTCTTCCCAAGTTCTATGACTATAATTGATTCAATTAATTTCTTTCATGATTCTTAATCAATTGGATTTGTTGTTTGGCTATCTCAGCTTTGAATTGATCAATGTATAATGAAGGTATATATGTATGAACAAGACTCTCAAGTGCTTTTCATTAAAGGACAAACCATATTTAACTCCATTTGGAATTGCAGTTGCAGTTACAGTATTTTTGCTTTGGAACAACAGAAGAAAAGAGAAGGAAGGTGTTTACAGTTTAACTTTTTAAAAAAGTGGCTTTGTATAAATGGAAATTGGATTTGTATTTTTCATTTTTGTGGCTAGGGTTAGGAATTTGAGATGGTTTGTGATATTCTTAATTTAAGAGCACCCTCTTCTGTCATTGAAGCAAAATGGAATATTTTTAATGGGTGACAACTTTTCTTTGAGCATTTTCTTTTTATTGTAAGAACACAGTATAAGCTTATTTAATATACCCCCTTGATGCACCCATAGGAACTCCCTGCTAGTTATTTGTGATTATCATTTCTTTTACGGTTAGGCCACATAATTAGTTTGTACCTCAAAACATTTAAACATATCTTTTAAGGTAATGATGCTTTTCCTTGAAATACCAGAAATTTTCATTTCTACTTGTCCATTCCTTCTGTTCATTCTTCAGTCAGCACATTATTCTAATAGCACATTATTCTAATATATCTTGCAATGCCAGATCTATGTTCAGTACTGTTAATTAACTTTACTTTGAACCAGAAGAGTGATCAATTCTCAAATATTGCCCGATTTTTTAAGAAAAAATAAGGACTAGCCATTTCATTAAAGAGCCTTTTTTCAATGTAAGAGTTTTGTTAGTAATGTTATTTAAAATGATTACTTTTTCTTTTGTTATCATTTCATTAATCATCTCTTTTTTAATTGGATATAGACATATAAGTAGTCTGGGCAAAACCTTCCAGAAATTTATTAATGTTTCCTTTTTTAGTCAAATTATTATATGTCAATGTATACCATGGATATGAGAATAATATACAGTACCTTCCTTGTTGTTAACAACAAAGTAATGAAAGGTGTAACATGTGTATATAAAGTTTTTGTTTTTGCTTTAATTTACATATGGAATATTTAGGAATTTTTTCCTTTTATATTTTGTGACTGTGTTATTTGGCACATAATATTTTTTCCTGTTGGAATTTTATAAAGTATTTATTAAAATTTTACATTATATCTCCCATAAAATGTGTTTGAATGATACTTTGGGGATTTTTATATTTGTGAAGTCATAGTTGTATATTTTAATTTTCACTTGCAAAATCTTTTTTTCTGATTTATTGTTATAGGTGTTCTAGGTATTTCTCTTGTTTAAAATTAAACATTGCTATTATAAGGTATGGTAATTCATGTTGTAATCCTAGTTACTCAAGAGTCTGAGCTTGTCTCAGGCTCTTAGTTCAAGGCCACAGTCCAGTCCAGCTAAGACAAAAAGTTGGTGAGAACTCATCTTGACCAATCATAAGCTGAGTGTAGTTTCACACCCTTATTATCTCAGCTATGTGGGAAACATACACAAAAGGATTGTGGTCCAGAAAAAAAATACTAAGATCCTATTTTTAAAATAAAACAAAAAGAGCTAGATATTCACACACAGTGAGACCAAAAGAGGATTGTCTTAGGAGAGAAACACAAAGAAAACAATGCCTACATGCCTCTTTATACTTATATAAAATTATGTATATATGTATACATGTGTACATATATATTGAAGCGAACTCCAAGATATGGAAACAAGAGGTCTTTTCTTAATAAAATTACTTTTTTGATGACTGTGTGTTCTTTACTTTATGTGTGGTATATCTGCATGTGTATCTTTTGGAGGGTGGGGAAAGGCAGGGAACTCTAGGGATGAAGGGTGAAAAATGCGTCAGGGTAGCTCACAGGATATTGATGAAAGTGAACTATACAACTGGAGGGTGGAGATGGGAGGGAATAGAACACACTGAAAGAAAGGAACTGTAATTACATAACTGTAATCTCTCTGCACATCATCTTTATAATAGCGATAAAGTAATTTTTTTTAAAAGAGCAACAGGCATGGCTCAAGTGTCAGAACTCCCGTCTAGCAAGTGCAAGGTCTTGAGTTCAAACCTCAGTATGGCAAAATAGATTAATAAAAATATTCATAAATAAAAGCAGATAAAAAACAAACAAAACTATCTGTATATGTTTCTCAGTTTGTCATCTCTATGTTTTAACTATCATTTTTATGTGTATTATGAATACTGATCGATGTGAATTTATGCTTAAAATGAGGAATTGGACAATGGCAAAGGAAATATAAGAATATTAAAGGGAATATTTAAGAATGAAGTATCTCTTTGTAGGTTATTGCATGCTACACAACAGCAAAATGATATTGTAGTGCTGTTTACTAGCATTCCTGTGCAACACGCACGGTTCAGAACATTTTACATAGAAATCATAACAGCTACCTCATGAAGTGGTGGTGTAATTTTCCCCATTTTACTAAAATGGGGAAATTAGGAAGCTAAAATCAAGGAAAGTTAAAGAATGTACCAATATTCTTCATCCAGAAAGAAATAGAGGTAGGTCCATACACAACAACATTGTAAAGCCATGATATTTCATAAATATAAAAATCAAAGTGTAACAGAGAGTCCGGGACGAAGGAGCCAGACGCAGTGGGTGAGCGGATTCTACTCAACACCAGCAAGAACCGACAAGGAGCAGACATCTTCATCCTGCAATTAGCAGACCAGAGATGACCCAGGAACCAAGACTCAGCGTGAGTAGAAGCCTGATGTCCTCACTCCTTCTCAGGGAGCAGAGGAGGGAAGGCCACCCCTCCCCCCACAGCACCGGTGATCTCCATCTTGGATACCGACAAAGCTCGGAGGAGCTGCTAGCTCCAGCTCAGGCCTTGGAATAAAACTAGTCATTTAGCAGGTCACAAGAACTTAACGGCAGTGTGACCTGCCAGACTCAGCTCCACCCAGGGAAAAGTCACCCAGCTCAGGCGCCAGCCCTAGGAGTGGTTTTCTTCACAGGGTAATCAAAGCCAGAGGCTGCCTCTCCCTCTAGCAGCCTCGACAATCAATTGAAAATCAGTAAACAGAAACCCTGAGAATGGCTCCAGGCTGGGCTCTGTGAGTTTTTCACAAACTAGCCCCCGGAAAAAGCTACTGTCTGTTGAAAGGCCTCAACTCTACCCAGAACCTAGACTCATCACTGCATCCCTCTCTTTTGTGATTCTCAAAGCAGATCTGCCTCCCAATGAACGAGCCTGGGAGGAGGATCGCCAAATCCTGGGTAAAGCAGAGAATTTTTCTGCCTGTTCGAACAAACTGACTTAAGAAACCAACCAAGCCACAAGACCACAAGCAGACCAGAGACTCCAACAAGAGGCTGGTTACGGACACAAGGGAGATACAGGATTTTTCCCACCCTTCCCCCAAAAAAATCAAAGAACTTTCTTCTTCTTCTTCTTCTTCTTCTTCCCCTTCTTCTTCTTCTTCTTCTTCTTCTTCCTCTTCTTCCTTCTTCTTCTTCTTCCTCTTCTTCCTTCTTCTTCTTCCTTCTTCTTCTTCTTCTTCTCCTTCTTCTTCTTCTTCTTCTTCTTCTTCTTCTTCTTCTTCTTCTTCT
>NW_012267240.1:12512767-12566354 GCF_000151885.1 Dipodomys ordii
GCAGCATTATTTACCATAGCTAAGATATGGAACCAGCCCAGATGCCCCTCAGTAGATGAATGGATCAAGAAAATATGGTATATATACACAATGGAATTCTATGCCTCCACCAGAACGAATGACATTGCCCCATTTGTTAGGAAATGGAAAAACTTGGAAAAAATTATATTAAGTGAAGTAATCCAGGCCCAAAGAAACATAGGTCCCATAGTTTCCCTTATTTGCAATATCTATTATATGTATGAATCAAGCGGAAAAGGTCAGATAACGTGATGTGAGGAAAATGAACCCTTAGATATGTATTTTAATGTTTTTTTCCTTTCATGCATTTGTTTCTAATGCATTTATAAGATTATCTCTTTGTAGCTTCGTATGTCCCTCTCCCACAGTATAACCCCTGCTTTCGCTATATTTGATGTCAGTATAACTTGTAGAGGAGATGGGGAAAAAGAAGTTGTTTAAGGATACAGGTAGACCTGTTGCAACAATGAGAAGTACAAGATGTCATGTCGAAAAGGAGCTTTACAATGTTGATGGGGGGGGGAAGGCTCGGGGGATGGGTTTGGGGGCGTGGGGGAGGCTGGGAAGGGATGTGAAGGGTAAACAAAGGAGGAGGCTGCAATGCTTGATAAGAAATGTACGCATTAACCTTCCCATGTAATTGTAACCCCTCTGTACAGTGTGTTCACAAAAAAATAAAAATTAAAAAAATCCAAGTGTAGAGTGATATATAAAGTATGATTCACATTTCTGTAAAATACATATGGCATGTGTGGATATGTGTTTATAGAAAGAAAATCACAGCTAAGCATACAAACCGCATTGCTACTCAATGGGATTTCAATGTTGGGAAGTTCCATTTTCAGTCTGATAGAAGATTTTATGTTTTTACAAAATTTCTCGTACTACATGTCTTTTTTACAAGTGACCATTTTAAGAAAATAAAAATTGGATGGAGAGGCCATTGTGCTAAAACATAGAAAACATGCCAAGTCAATTCTTTCATACAGCTATTGCAAGTAGCACTAGTTCCCAGCATTTTAAAAAATAAAGATAATCATTATAGCTATTTCCTTCTTTCACATGTATTACTTAGCATCAAAATAATTCTTCAGAACATTACTGACTTTGCTGGTGATAAATTTCTTTCTTCTTTACATTTGGCTTCATTGGTTTCCTTTGTTAAATCCCATCTCCTCTCACTCTTCGTATAATCTTCTTCCCTACAGTGGATTTTTCTTATTTGAGAGACACAATTTTCACCCCCTGGATTTCAATTGCTAATGTTTATTTAAACACCTGAGGATGTGGCCAAGAATGTGTAACTCTTTGTTTGTTCAGCTGAGACTACCTAAAGCTCAAGAGCTCTCTAGCCTATCAGGATGAGAGAAGACAAAAATGCAAAGCTCCTGGTTGCAAACTGTTGGTATACATTACCCACTTAGAGAACATTCAAGAAATACTACTTATGGCATCATTCTCACGTTTTGTTTTTTTTTTTTAAAGATTTTACCAATTAATGTAATGCATCTTGTCTTTTTATTGAATAACAGTTTATGATAAGTTAATTTCCATGAAAGCTGATACAAGGAGAAGTACAATTTTGTTGAGAGGTGAAATCAATAACATAATAACTTTCAGAGACAACAAGGTTGGAGAGACTGATTAGTTATTCAGTCTCACTAATGTTAAAGATGCCTCTAACTCCCCTAAGTATATCTTATAAAATTCTTCTTGTTTTAATTGATGGAGGTATTTAATTTTTTGTTTTTGGAAATAAATTACTTTTGCTGAAGTATTAATTTTGACTCAGAAGGAGATAAGGTTTAAACTGGCATTAACCATTGTTTTTCAAATGTTTAAGTGTTTTAGTAAGATTTAAGTATCATTTTTAAACCAACTTTCTAATTTTCAAAGTAATATATCCATTGTGAACAGAACAAAGTTGTGAATAGAAATACAATGGAATATTCATGTTTCTTTTGGTGTATATGAAATTTTTTGTACAAAACCCTGATGAGTGAGAATAAAAGAATAAAATGAAACAATCTATGATATGCAATGTTAGTAATTCTGAAAAATAAGCACAAAGCTTGTTTTTGTTTATTCTTGCTTTGAGTATGCAGATAGAGTCCTTATCTGTGCCTTATTTTTACTCATGAAAATCCACTGCAGAAAAGGTGTTTTTACACGTAAATTTTATCCTTTGTTGTTTTAAAGAAGAAATACTAAATTTGAATGAAAAGAAAGTGAAGAAATATTACATACATTGAAATACTGGGATATCCATACCAGAAAAGTTCTTTTGAAAACCTGATTAAAGCAAGGAATAATAAGTATTATTAATCATAAGTATTATTAAAATGATATATTTTTCATGAAAATATTGGAAAATATACAGAATCCCATTATATAGTTGATATTTTTTGAAATGCATATTTCCTTTTTTGTGTACATAAAGGTAAATAGTGCCGTTATCCACTATTTTTACCTTAATAACCACTTACTGATTTCTGCTCTATGACATCAGCATCGGGAAAATAAGTCAGCTGTAATAAATGTTTAAAAAAATACATGGGGAGACAGAGAGTAAACAGATGCAGCAGTGGTACTCACTAGACACTGTTGAAAATGAACTATACAATTTGTTGGTGGGGACAGGAGGAAAAAACTGGGACAGAGCATGACATTGTCTAAAAAAGAAACATTCCATTTACTCGACTTGTGTAACTGTGACCCCCCTGTACCTCACCTTCATAATAACGTTAAAAAAAACAACCAAAACAACAAAAACCAAAAACAATTGTTTCTTACCAACACATAGGACCGTTGCTCTGCACCACACATGTCCCACCATTTTTGCAATAACTTCTTGGGCACTCTAAAAAGAAGCATCCCAGAGACCAGAGTTAAATATGAATATTGTGAGGTGAAGAGAGGATCTGCTCCTCCTAATTATCATATTAAACCTAATCTCTGAAAGTCAATGGCATCCCAGTTACTAAAAGAATTCTCCTGAGGTGCTTTCCCGAAGCCCCCAGATTTGCTGTGTCCCTTGTTGTCGTGGATCCTTTGTGTGCTTCAGTGTTTGCCCTGGGACTATTGTTTCTCTGCTGGGTTAGTCCTACCTATGTATTGCAGGACATATCTGTGATCAGACTGAACAGTTTTTGCTTACTGAAATATTTCCCTTTCGTTTCACACTGTAGTCCCCTTATTGTGGCCGATTAATACTGTGCATGCATGGTCTTGTCTTCTGGATAAATCACTCATGGGCATGCATATTTCTTACCTGTGTGCCTGGGGCCAATATCAGCACAATTCAAGGTTGTCCACACTGTCACCTGTTTATTACAAATGTTTGTTTGCAAAATTGGTGTACTTCTAGGTTAAAAAGCAGTGTGTACTTTCACATAGCTTCAGTCACGGAAGAGCCTTTAGCTGTTCATAATACCTATGTTATATTTTCCTTCTGTCCTTCCTACAGGCCTGTCTGAGGTTTCTGTGTATTTGAGCTCTAACTTCATTCCTCCTGACCTTCATAACACCTTCTTTCCTGCAAGACTCTTCTTTCCTTTAGCTCTTGTGAGTCTCATTATTTGATGAAAGCCTCTACAACAATACAACAACAAATTTATTCTAAGCACCCATTAAATGTCTGCTCCTGAGATAAGCATGGAAATGTGTAATAATTAAAAATGAAGGTAGTTTAACTTGGTTAGTAAGGTTGCAGGCCCTAGAGCTGGCTGCCTAAGTTGGAATTACAGCTCAACTTATTGGTTGTGTAATATTTGGGGAAAGCAATGAACTTGTCTGTGTGTCAGTTTTCTTTCTGTAGAATGGAGTTAAAAATAGTATTTATCTCATAGGGTTGTTGAGAATACCAAGTGCATAGAAAGTGTTAAATAAATTATTGCTTAAAAACATGTCATTGCAAAATTAACAGGACTTAAGAAACAAAGAACTCCCACTCATCTGGTCGAACCACTACTAAATATCCCCATGCTGCTGATCACATGTATGGTGTATATGTGTACACCCTTATATGTTATAGACTGTGATAGACAATTTGCTCCAGGAAAGTTAGAATGAACTTGTGACTCTAAATGAACATCATTATTCCACAATACTGTGAAATTTGGGAAATTATGTAATCACTTAATCACAATTAAAAAAAAAGAACCTTGGAGAAGGTAGGGAGGGAAGGGTTGGTAGGGGGAAAACAATGGAGGGGGTAACAATGCTCAATAGGAAGTGTACTCATTACCTTACTCATGTAACTGTAACCCTCTGTATAGTATCTTTACAATAAAAAATTAAAATAAAAAAACATGTCATTGAACTTCTAGACTCAGAGAGGATACAAAAATGTGTTAAGTATAATACTATTATACTGAAAGAAATCTCAGGCTGAGCATGATAATGTTTACCTGTAATTGCAGATACTCAGGGATGGAGATTGAGAGGATTTTTGGTTCAAGGCCAGCCTGGGCAAAAAATAAAAATAGGGAGACTCCCACTTCCATCAACAAGCCAGGAGTAGTGGTTCACACCTGTGACCCTAGCTACACCAAAGACATGAGTAGGAGGATTGATCCTTAGCAAAAAATGTGAGATCTCATCCATAAAATAATGGCATGGGCAAATGGTAGAGCACATGCCCAACAAGCACAAGGCCCTGAGTTCAAAACACAGTAAAGTAAGTAAACCCTTTAGCAGATGTAACAAAGAGATAGGATCAGTAAGAAGAATGCCTTGGGTGAATTTTGGCCATCAAGGAAGGCTCACTGGGGGAGAAATAGTAGGAAAATATTTGGGCACGGTTGTGTTTCTGTGAAACTATGCATGAAGATCTGAGGCCCAAAGAGAACATGGTATGTTTGAGCAACTGGAGGAAGTCCACTCTAGCTGGATTGTGGGAAGTATACACCAGGTATGAGAGAAAGTCAGAGAGACTCAGGCCCAGAGCACATACACTAATGATGCTAGAGAGGCTTTGTGACTATGGACATTTGTGTGCCTCATACTTAAAGGAGATTCTGACTGTGGTGTACAAAAGCAATAGAAAAGCCAAGATAAAAATTCTGGAGCCCAATTAAGAGTCTTTCATAATAATCTTAAAGATACAATGGTGGCCTGGTGGAGTGATGTGAGAATAAGGGTGAGCTGTAAGAGGTTAATAGATATTCAAGGGATGTAGTGAAATAGTTGGTGATTGTTTGGAAAAGTCAAACACTGATGCTCAGATGTCTGGCTGGGTCACTGGTTAGCTGGTGGCTTCTTTTACTGGGGTGAATATTTGTGGGGAGGGAAATTTTTAAAGGGAAAGATGATGTGCAAGTCTGATTCCACAGGAAACACTGGCTAGAAATATAAATTTGAAGCTTTTCTTTCCATTCAAATGTTGTTACTTCCTACGCTATCTCATAGATTCAGTCTTTATAGAGTAGACTCAATTTATTGAAAAGAGAAAAAAATATCGAAAGGATGGATGATCAAGGAAAAATAAAAAAGTAACAAAGAAAGAATGTCCAGGTGTTAGTGGCTGTGCCTATAATTCTAACTGCTGGGAAAGCTGAGACCTGAGGATTGAAGTCCGAAGCCAGCCTGAGCAGAAAAAAAGTCTGTGAGACTCTTATTTCCAATGAACTGGCAGATAGCAAGAAGTGGAGTTGTGGCTCAAGTGGTGGAATGCAGCCTTGAGTGGAAAGCCAACCCAAAGGCCTCGAGTTCAAACTTCAATACCACCAGCACACACATCCACCCAAAGTGGAAAACCAAAACTTTTATGGAGATAAAATGCTCCAGAGCAAAATACTAGATGCCTTGGGAAAGAGGAATGCAGGGAGGGAAAGAAGATACATTTTGAGACTAATATCTAGTTTCTAGTGCCAAGTATCATTTTGGACTTGGCACTAGACTTTTCCAAAATTTTCTTTCTCAAGAGCATATTTTTCATCTTGAACTCCCTCTGTTCTTACTTAACTAACTAAACTCAAGAGTGAGTTCTGAAGACGAGTGCAAAGAGCTATCTTAGTACATGGAAGTATGCTCCACCGAAGAGAACAGAGAGGAATTTCCTTCAAAAACAAGAAATTAATTGGTTTGACTATAAAATCAATGAAGACAATAGAGAACAGACACAAGAATTGTTTTTTTTTTTCTTTTTCTTATCCAGGGCTAAGGACTGAACCCAGGGCCTTGCGCGTGCCGGCGGGAGCCCTTCTGCTGGGCTAAACCCCCAGCTCCCAAGAATTGTTAGATAAATGTTTTATGGTTATTTTTTCTTAAATACAAATGTATTCTCTTCCTCAAGGTACAGCCTTGGTGGTTTCTCTCTCTCTCTCTCTCTCTCTCCCTTTCTTTCTTCCTTCCTTCCTTCCTTCCTTCCTTTCTTTCTTTCTTTCTTTCTTTCTTTCTTTCTTTCTTTCTTTCTCTTTCTGTCTTTTTCTTTCTTTCTTTCCAGAACATCAGGTCATTGACTGCTAATACAGACACCAGAACCACACAGCACAACAGTTCTGTACATTTTCTTCTGGGGTTGTTAATATTTCCTTTCATTACACAAAGTGAAAGGCAGATGGTATAGCTTGCTGGTAGAGAGCTTTCTGAGAATGAGAAAAGCTCTGGGGTCTGTCCCTAGGACCACAAGGACAAATACACAGCAGAGTCTCAGCTTGTTTCCTATCTTCCCAGTGCTATGGGAATCCCAGTGTGCACATTCTCATAGTGTGTGGGTGTGACCACAGTAGAACAGAATTCTGGTCTTTTTGAAGACAGGCTTATAGATTATTTTGGAGAAGGTCCTATTTTCCTGTCTTAACTCTCAGTTCTTTATGCATGCAATGGAGACACTGTACAAAGAATTTTCATCTTTTATTTTCTCAAAAACAATTTTGGGCACTGAATAGATGAAATGAATGAGAAATGGAAGGATATGATGAGACAGTTCTGAAGAGACTCAGCATTTCCAAATAAGTCAATAAAATAATACATAAGGGATAAATACAGAAATCAGCACAAGTTCTAAGTCCTTTAGACACAGAAATTCTCACTGGCTTCTACTCTCTTGTATTGGTTATTTTTCTCATGTGCACAGATCACTATAAATCATTCCTATTACACAGAAATGCCATTCTGTGTAGATTTCACATTTAATCACATTTTGGTGTATCACTTTTGACAAGCAGGAACATCCAGAGCCAAAGTGACTTTCAAACTTAAATATGCAAATAGGCACTATATTTTCTTTAAAAAATCTTTATATATATATATATACAGACATATATATATATATATATATACATATATATATATATATACAGACATGCTGTTCCATGGAAGTTTGCTGGGAAGATGGATCACCCCATGACCCCTGATTTTCCCTCTGTGATTCCATGCTCAGGCATTTATGAGCTATGTGGCTTTGGAACCTTAAATACAAGGTTCTTTGTATATAACATATGCATCATATCACTCCCTTACAGCACTGCTGGGAGGATGAAATTAAATTTGTTGGTAACATTTCTATACTAGTTGATTGTATGTGTAAGGTAGGGAATAATTGTTCTCATTCATCTCTATGCTGGTTGGAGGGGGGGTCTTTGAATTGCCTGAGAAACTAGACTTCATTACCATTGCTCTGCTCCTCCATCTTCTCCCTCTTGCCCTTCCCTCTACCATCATAATCGCTATTGCCACTATCACTTAGTGAAGGCCTGCAAAGACAGGAACTGTACTATGTATTTTCAAAGGCCTGCAAAGACAAGAACTGTACTATGTATTTTCCATGTGTCACCTCATTGAGTTTTTTATAATGTTGGGTTACAGATCACAATCATCCTCACTGTTTGGAAAAAGAAAATGAGTCTTCATGTGGGTAGCATAACTTTCTTTAGATAGGAGCAAAGAAGCATACAAATGTGAACTAATTTCTGGCCATCTGAATCTAGAGCCTACAAATCTAAAACTGACAAATCATTTGCTATTTAGCTTTGAATTTCTAGAATTTCTTGAACTTCTAGATATTATGAGCTCAGGTATGCCTATGAATCTTGTGGTTTGGATGCAGGGTCAAGACAAATATGCCTGTCTCAAGACACAAAGGCCTGGTTAGAATTTAAAGAGATGTGTTATCCTAGGAGTTCACAAGAAGACTTTGTGGCACAAATCAAGTCCCTAGTGGGTAGAGAATATCTTTTTTTGGGGGGGGAGGTGACACTAAAATTTTGAACACAGACCCTTGCACTGTGTGTGTGTGTGTGTTTAAACAGAAATGGTCTAAACCTATAGATTACTTTCTATTTTGGAGACTGCAGGAGAGATCAATGTGTGGCAGAAACTTGAAATAGCTTCAAAATAACTACCTGAGAAGTTTTCCTTTTTAATTTCCTCTACACCTTCATTAAGCTTTTATCACCATCATCATCATCATCATCATCATCATCGTCATCAGTATACATTACACATAAATAATTATATTCTTATGTCCCATCCTACGATTGTCTATTTCAAAGTCTTTTTCTAATTCTTCCTCTGTGTGATTATTATAAATACAGTATTGCTTTAGTGTAGACTTCACTAACTCTACCACTGAAAATAACTAGGAAAAAACTTCCCGTTTAAATGTAGTCAGGCAAATTCTGGTCAATAACTTTTTATTGCATACGCAATGCAAATTTGAAAATAATACACCTTTCTAATGTAGTTTAGGGGTACCCAGGATTCATGGAAGTACATTTAACCTGCGTGTGCTTCATCTTCTTGTTAATGTCTTGAACTCCTAGTTAGTGAGGCCAGATGTTCACCATCTGCTGTATGACCATTGGGGGATTACCGGACATTGTATGGATTGGGCTCATCAAATTTTACGCCATGCTGACCTTAAAGGAATATGACATTTGGAAAGACAGAAGAATGTATAACGCACGTTGACAAACCTTTAGCATTAATCAGACTGAGGCATTACGCACTAGCTTCATCATATTTGATTGAAAAGCCAAGAAGCATATAAAATGTAAGTAGAGAAAGCATAACATAATATGGATTTTAGTTCCAAACACCATGTTTCTCTCATTCTTTCTGGTCCTCTAACCCAATATCTGGGTCCATATGACCTGCACTGTGCAAGTGGCCCGTGATAACGGGTATCTGGCTGAAGTGGATGTCAGGACAAGGAAAATGTGCTCTCTAGAATTACTAACAGATTGTCCGCCACTCAGTATGAGTGGCTGGTCTTCTGTTTTACTGATCTGATTTTAAAGGTAGATCATATGAATGCAGACAATAAATTATAAACATGTGGTGACCTGTGCACACACCGAACTATCCTGGAGAAAAATCTCACTTTCGTGCAAATAAATTTAGGCACTAGATGTAAGTAATGTGGCTTCATACTTCCAAAGAATTGAGCTATTTTATTTACAACTCCTGTACTCTCTTTCAAGAGAGTAGAAGGATTTCCTGTGTGTGGGGGGGCCTTTTATCTGAAGCTTAAGCATGCTTAATGGAGAAATAATACTGAATAACATTGTTTAAGTGTACTATTACTTTTATATGTTTTATGGGACCAGGTATATTCACTTATTCATCTCTATGACCTTCACAAAATTCAATAATACGGAGATAAGCACTTTTTGCTATGATTATAATAATGTGCTTTTCTTGCTTATTTTATAACATTCTTTGCATCTTGAAAGATAAAAGACTATAGTCACATCCTCCTGATTGGAATTATCCAGGGACGGGGGAGAGACACAGGTGCTAGGCCATTTTCCTTTATTTAATGAACATAACATGAAATAAACCAAGTGCCTCTTATTCTGTGTATTTGTCAACTTTTAAGAAATACAGCAATTAATGTTACTATGAATATTAACATTCTTTATAATATTAATATTCTTTCTGTCCCCAAACCAATCATCAAAAAAACAAACTATTTTGCATTTACCATTGTTTAGAAAGTCAAGTTGTAATAGTTTCCTTATCCATAGGTAAGGGTTTTTGGATCATTTTTCAGAAGTTATTTAAAACCAGCCAGGTTACCTGAGCAGCTGGACTCATCAAGCTGGAAATCTACGCAGTCGGTGATACCATCACAGCGCTGGTGAGCCGGGATGCAGTTGTTAGAGGCTGGGCACACAAGAGCTCCATTTGGGCAACTCTGATTGGCTGAAAAAGAAAGAAAGAAAGAAGAATGATGGTGTTTGAAAGCATGACTGTTATTCAATGAATTTCTCATAATAAAATGAAATAAGGCAGCTTCTTGCCCTTTATTTTTTTCTAGTCCTACATTTTAGAAGACAGTTCTTTTTGAAGAATGTTTCAATTAACTTAAAATTTTCTACAAAGGAAAAAATATTTATAGAAATATTTCTGAAGCACATGTTTTATGCCCCTACCCCAAACTGATATTGAAGTCTTAAAACCTAACGGAAATATATCTGTAGACAGCCTTTAAGAAAACAACTGAAGTTAAGTGAAGCCATTCGAATAAGGTTCTTATCCAATACTACTAATGTCTTTACAAGAAAACACAGAGACACCATGACTGCGCATGCTCAGAGGGGCGGCCGTGCGAGGAAAAAGGGTAAAAGGCACCATCTATAAGCCAAGGAGAAAGGCCTAGCGAGACACCAGCCATGTCAATGCTTTGATCTTGGCCTGAACTCCAGAAATGTGAGAAGGTAAATTTCTCTTATTTAAGACATATAGTTTAAAGTGTTGTCTTATGCTAGCCTCCACTGCATAATAAAACGATTATGCTATATTTTACGTGTAACTAATGTATCATATGAACTGCAGAGTTGAATTGATTTCAGAAGAGGTAATACGTTTTACCCCAAGGCAGATGTCTCTGTTTTCTTCTGTCCCCTACACTAAATTCAGTTGAGCTAAAAACAAATCCTGAAACTTCACTGGATGTTCCCCTTTCAAATGGGGCATAAGGCAGATACCTGTGTATCTTCTGGATTTGATGATGTAAATCACTGACGTTCAGTGTGCTGTAATCACATACTTGTCTGGCATTGTCACGGCTTCATAGTACTGCTCCTACAATTTCTTATTTGCTAGCCATCATCAAATTTTGACCAAACTTCAAAGGACAGACATATTAATAGGGTAGCGATGTTATGATTACAAGGCTTTGGTGCTTCTTAGAAAAATGGCTTGGTTGATGGACATCCAGAATACTGAGAAATAAGAAGGTAGTGATTCCTGTTGGCCTTGGGGAATGAATTTTCCGTGGATGTGAGGATGAAGCCCAAAAGCTGGCATTCTGGAAGAGTAAATGTCACATGACAAGGAGGGAATCAAGTGTGCACTGGCCACTGGGTACATTGGTACTGGAGTAGACAGGCAAGATGAAAGAGTAGGTGCTTTGCACTTGTTTAAATGTAGGAACAAGGATTTAAAGATGTTTACAATTTTAGGTAAGGAAATCAATAGCCATTGATATTTGAAGGTCTTTTACTGTTGCAAAAAAAATAGACTTTCTAGTGGGTTGTATCTGCCACATTATACGTTTTCTCTGTAATTTATCTCACCTACACCCATAGCATCAATTATTGTATACTGGTGCTGTATGCGTCGGAATATCTGGCTTCATCTCTCTCCTAAACTCAGGTATCTACTCCTAAACACACAGAACATTTCCACATGGATGTATTAATGCTGCCGTAGTCTTCCTTTAAGAAGTCTTTCTTTTTCTATTTCCCCTGTTCAAGCAATGACACATTAGCTTTCCTGATGCCTGAATAAGAAAGTTGAAAGTAACCCTTGATTACCTTCTCCTCCTCATCACAGGATGATATAAAGTGCTCATAATGCTCACCACACATAGTTGTTCAATCTCTTCATTACAAGTGACAGCATTTTCTAAGCAGTTCCTCTTCACTACTTCTATCTACCTAAATACTAATTAAATGCTCTTTTGGGAGCACTACTCTGATAAGTGAGGATTTGGTAAGATTGGGTCCCTCATTTTCTTTCCAGAACTTTCTACACTTCTTACCACAAACCCTGCTTCAAGGTAATACAAAATGACTTATTCTCTTTGCCTGAAACAGTACTTGCTTGAGACAAGCGTTTCTATTTTATTTGTTTAGGGATTGCTAGGCTATTCAAGTCTGGTTTTGCAGTCACTTTTCTTGTTGAAATGTACAGACAGTCACACCATTGTTAGACAGTATGTCAACTACTCTGTCAATATATTTCTGTGGTAGAAATCATCCTACTGTACTCCCTAATCTTGCTTTCTGGCCTTGTTCGGTGGTATATGATCCATCTAGACTCTGAATTGGAACAGGTCTCGATCTACCTGTATCATCAAGGTACAATGTAATATATGACATCAGATAGACTCTTAATGAAGGTCTGTGAAAATGTCTTTCTAAATCACCAGGAGAGCCTAGCAGTAAATGATTATTATTTGGCAAATTATGATCATGGAATGCTTTGATTTTTGCAGTGTTCTGCAACATTTTGTCCTCAGTCTAGTCTTAAATTGGACCCAGTTTCCCTTAGGAATAAGAGCTCATATGAATGACTAGTCAAACTCTAACTTCCTAATGAATGTCTGAATTGATAAGAGCACAACACTTCCCTTAGCTTTTCTGGGAATAACTTTCTTAGTGGAGCTAAATATCACATGACTATAATGAAACTATAGGACTATGGTGGAAACTAATATTATTTCTGTCAGCCAAATTGCATTAGAGTTGTGATGGAAACAGAAATAAGTAATTTAGCCAGATTTTTCCTTTAGATTTACCTTCATTTGCTTACTTCTAAGAAAATATTACACATCCTGCCAATTTACTTTTATCCCAGAGAGAATATACAAGCAGAAAAATAAGAGAGAGGTAAAAAACAAATCTCCAAGTCTAAACTAGGGAACAGAGCTACTGATTTAAGGCTAAAGCCTTTAAATATCCAAAGGTGCTCTTCTTCTATTTCACTCATCTCTAATTCTTTTCCAAGAGTCAGAATTCTAGGCCTGATTTATTAGGACCCTGAGTTAGTTATCTTTCTTTCCCTGTTTCACTTTCATAGTTATATCCCCAAATGATAATTTTTTTCAACACAGTATGTTCATTAACATATATTTTATGGACCTCTATCTCTGTAGTCCTCACCAAACATAGGATATAATATAATAGAATGAAGAAACAGGCAGCAGCCCAATAATCAAGTAACATGCTAGTCATTTTTATACTCTGCTGTGATTAGTAACTCACATTTAGATGTATGCAATTATTTTGTCTTTTTAGGGACTACTAGAGATTGAGCTCAGGGCGTCATGATTGCTAGGTAGGGAGGCATTCTACCCACTTGATCTATACCCCTGATGTTTTTGCTTTACTTTGTTTTTTAGATAAGGTGTTACATTTTTGCTGAGGGTGAGCCTGTAACCAAAATCTTCTCTATCTCTACCCCTTGAGTAGCTTGAAATTGCAGGCATGTATCACTCTGTCATCTGTTTTTGAGATATATTCTTAATTTTTTCCTGGTCTTACTTCCATTCTTCCATCTCCATTTATCATATAGCTTGGATAACAGGCATGGACCATATCACAATGTGTCATTACTTTTAACTAAAATATTTGTTTCTAACTGATACCAGCTAGTTTTTATTAAAAACAGAAGGTACTCAGCCCCAGGGCCTTAGATTTTACATGTATCTGTTCAAATTCTCATGGTATTGCTCAAATGGTTTGAGTCTTGCAGAAATGAAATTGGCAACACTCAGACTCCTTTGCTACACTGTCTATATCTTTAAAGACTGAATATAAAGTTATAATGCTATGTCATCTACCTGGGTAATTGTCTGGACCTAGTTATCACTACATGCGTTCATTTAATTCAATATCTGCCGAAAGCCCCTGACTCAAATAATCTTCCTGACCCTTTAAGGTGGAAAGAAATCAAGTTCGTATTTCTTCAAGCCATTTCTGTAAGTGTTTTAAAAAGATAACAAATTTGTAAGAGAAGCCCACATTAGAATGACCTAGATGTAAATGGAAAATGAAATAAGAGCAGATTGACAGACATTAGTAGAACCACAAGAGTGCTTCCAGAAATGATGAGTAAGACCTTCATGCTTTGTTTAGCAACATAATATACACAAAACAAAAACTCAATTACCAATGATACGATCATGGAAAGACCCTAGAGAACGTTGTTTCATCTGTCAAGCTCTCTATCTTTTCAAAACATCATTTCTTCTCTGGCACACTGAATTAGCAAGAGTTACTCACAGCAGCTGGATTCATCTTCATTATAGTGACAGTCAGCCACTCCATCACAGAGCAGGAGAGACGGGATACACTGGCTCGCTGAGCACTGGAATTCCATGTCACCACAGAGCTGAGAGGAAGGGCCGGTAGAGCAATCCATTTCATCAGACCCATCTATGCAATCTTCCAGCCCATCACACTTCCCTGAGCCTGGAGTACACTGTAGTGTGTAGATGCAAGTGAACTGATCAGCTTCACAGAGTGACGGCTGCATTGTGCCAGGACCTAGGAATGAGAGCAAGTCATGTCATGTTAGCATTGGGATGCCTCTGTGTCTGTATCACAATATTGTAGGATACGTGTATTTTTGCACGACTGTAAGACAGGTTGGTAATTTAAGTCAATTAATCCAGTTGGTAAATGTAAACCGTACAAAGCATAGGGATATTATTAGAGAGAATTTCTTATGTGAATCTCAACAGTAATATTCTTGAAAAGAGAGGTTGAAAAAGATGGAGGAGTGGAGGATGTTGGAAGAGTTGACCTTGCTTGATCAGCTGCATTAGACTAAGAATTGACAAGTTCAGTAGAAACCCTTTGTATAATTGCTTGAAGAAAATTTTAAAGGAAAAAAAAGTGAAAATGAAAACGTAAAACCTTTCTCAGCATGTCAGCCCCACAAAGTTGTGTTTCAGTCCAGGTTTGATCTATGGGAATAGATGTCAATCTTTGAACTAAACTGAACGTTGAACAGTCAAAACTATTTAAAAAAAAAAGACAATCATGAATATGAAACAGATATTTTCAGATGAAAGGATGCCTTAAGTTTGGATTCATATTAGATTTAATAGTAAAATCAGGTACACTGGTAAGATGTATTATAACTTTAAAATTTAAGGCAATTATTATTACATCAGTAAACAGCTTATTAGCTGTCTCTTCATAGACAAACATGGGGAATTTAATACCTGATAATAGATTTAAACATAAGTTCCTATCCTTTATTTGGAGGTAACAATGGAATTGAATTCCAGAAACATCTTTATCTGAAAGGATTGAGAAATACTTTATCTTTTGTGTTTATGGAAGCTAGCAGGCTTATGTGGTCTCTTGCGGCTTTTCTCTTGCTCTGCACACATGATCCCATTAATACCAAGACTACCTTTCGCTGTCTGCTGGAAAGTTGCCAATGATAGATCGCTCACAGTAAGTCTACCCCCAGGAATTGCTTCCAAGTTTGCAAACCCTCCCACAGGGAACTCCACTCACAGACGAATTGGAGAATCCATGGCTCGACCCCTGTTTCCATGTGGATATGCAGGGAGGCCAGTGCAACCTCAGAGCTCTCTCTACAACATAACCATCTCAGCTCACGCATTCTCTCCCTCGTTCCGTTCTGCATGCTTCCTCCCCAAGATTCTTCCTTGGAGAATTTCCAATAAACCTTTGACACAGGAATCTGTCTCAGAGTTGGCTTCCCAGGGAACCTGTTTTTAAAATATTTCTGAAGCACCAAGGCAGATTTTGTCTTAAAGTAAGCCCTCTCTGTACTGTTTCTCAATTTTTTTTCCCCCACAGAAATATTTCTGGTAAAAGAGGAAGATAGATTTGTACTCCTTAATGGAATGCAGGTAGGTGGTCTAGCTGGAAAGCAGTTCTCCATTAGTTCAGTATTTCTTTTAAGTCTCTTGTTTAATCTGAATAGAAAGTTCATATTTTACTACATATGTTTCAGCAGCATAATTTCCTATAGAATTCAAATAAAATTTAAACTCCTGAAAGACATATTAAGCTTGTATGTTGACTTGATTGCAATCACCTGCATGAACTCTGTAAGGAATGTGAACCAATAGGAAGGTTTTTCTAAAATTGTGGATTTATCCTTGAGTGTCAGCTATGGAGTTAGTTTAGTTATTAAGGCTAAAATCGCTTGCTTAATTCTAAAAAGTATAAATGATTTTCTTTTCATACTCTGAAAAATCTCAGCACTACCACAATTTCGTATTATAAGTGATACAAAGACAAATGGATGAAGCTACATGCTGGTCAATTCCAACTACATGACGTTCTATGAAAGAAAGGGCTACGGAGACAGTAAGGGCTCTGTGATCATCAAGAGTTGGAAAGGGCATGGGAAGTGGAGACAGAAGGAATGAAGAGATAGTCCCTGGAAGATTTTTACCATGGTGAAACTGTTCTACATGATATACTGTAATAGCTACATGTCCTTATATATTTGTCAAAATCCATAGAATTATCAATAACAAAAGGGAACTCAAATGTGAATTGTTGGCTTTGGCTGATAATGATGTGCCTTCTGTAGCTGTGGCTTATCATTTGTACCAATCTACCACTTCTGCTGGGACGTTCATATTTGTGCAGGCTCTGTGTATGTGTGTGGTAGGGAGTATATATAGAAAATCTCTATGCTTTCTGTGAATCTAAAAATTCTATTATACAAAATGTGTAGTGTGTATATAAACATATGTATATACATATATGTATAAAGAACATATAGGGGCTGGGAAGGTGGTTCAGTGGTAGAGTGCTTGCCTTGCATGCGTGAGGCCCTGGGTTCGATTCCTTAGTACCACATAAGCTGAAAAAGCCGGAAGTGGCGCTGTGGCTCAAGTGGTAGAGCGCTAGCCTTGAACTGAAGAGCTGAGGGACAGTGCCCAGGCCCAGAGTACAAGCCCCACAACTGACAAAAAAAAAAAAAGAACAAATATACATACACTCACTTTATATATATTCTGATTATAATTGATGTATATTTATGTATAATTAGGTATCATTTAAAAACTATATTATAGCTGATAATTGGTGTATATATACATAAACACCAGGGTATATATATATGTATACACACCAATTATATTAGTAGATGTATATATTTTACATATGTGAGTTATGTATAATATATATATAATTAGATATTCTTTAGAAACTGCATTGTAGTTTGAAACTCACATTTGGAGATTTTTCTCTTGAAATTTCTAGCTTCTAATTTCTCCAAATTTCTTTTAAAAGATTGATACCCAAACTTTTAAAATGCACAGAATTTTGATAATTATAGCTTGTATTGCTCAAACACAGTTCATTTCTTATCATATGCAGGACTTTTTTTGTTAGGTTATTTGAACTCAATGGAATTGAGTGAATGTATGACAATGACGTTAGTTCTGTGAGAACCATGGTTATCTTCCCTGAAATTGAATTGTTGTTCTTTATGTGAGACAGCTACTTTGTAGAAGACCATAAAATGATTATTGTAAAACTGAAATTTATGTCAGGAAAGCAAAGTAAAATAGTATAGTCTGCATTAATAGTGTTCTTTGTACCACAAAGAGTAGTTAAAATAGAAAGGATAAAAGAAAAATGAGGAGACACTCAGAAATGTTAACACTGTGATAAAGGAGAAAAAAAGAAAGACACTCCAAAAAACCTGATTAATTTAGAACATATGACGCATTACATATCCTATAGGTAGTTTTACTTGTTTTGTTTTAAAATTTTTATTGTAAAGGTGATGTACAGAGGGGTTATAGTTACATAAGTCAGGTAATGAGTACATTTCTTTTTGGAAAGTGTCACCTCTTCCCTCATTTTCTCCCAGTGTTTGTTTTGCTGTTTTAAGTCAAAACAAAATGATTGGTCATATCATTTTAGTCCTGATGCTGTGGGGCAGAAAGTCAAAACAGATTCCTAAAATAAAACATAAAATCTAAGCTCTGCTGGTATATGTCTGAAAAGGAGGATCAGAAGTTTCAAGTGACTTGGAATTATCAGCAAAGTCTGTTTCATAGGCAGTTTTCGATTGATTTATTCTTTGTATCTCAGAACCGACTGAGGGCTGTGTCAACAATGAAGTTTCCTCAATCATGTGTACCCTACTAACTATGCTTACTTCAGTGAAGTGGAAGGGTAGGATTTACCACTATCATTTGGAAACTGCATATAAGCATTAATTACTCTTTTGTCTCTATTACACAAGTCCATATCAGCCATTACATGTCTCAGCAGGAAATAAGTTTAAGGAATACTGTTTTATAGTTTCAGACATTTGTGTTCAAGTTTTTTTAATAAAGGGAATCTGACCTGGCGCCGGTGGCTCACACCTGTAATCGTAGCTACTCAGGAGGCTGAAATCTGAGGACCATGGTTCAAAGCCAGCTCAGGTTTATCTCCAATAAACCACCAGAAAACTGGAAGTGGTGCTGTGGCTCAGGGGATAGAGCGCTAGCCTTGAGCTAAAGAGCTGAGGAACAGCACCCAGGCCCAGAGTTCAAGCCCCATGACCACCAAAAAAAAAAAAAAAGGATTCTATAATAACAGAAACTCCAGTAAGTAAAGTACAATTGCAGAACATCATCTTTACCAGGTCTTTACTCAATGAAAGCGCTGATATCACCTAAAATGTGGGCACTCCAAGTTGGAATGGAGCAAGTTCAGGACGTGATGTCTGTTAGCTAACTTAACCTTCCCTAGTAACCAAAACATCACTGCGCATGCCACATCCTACTTGTGTGCTACAAAGACAGTCTGATCCCTGACCTTGTGATTCTGTGTCCCTCTACAGAATGTGAATTTGTGTTATTTACTTTTGTTCATATGACATTGAAAATATACTTCTCATAACAAGAAAAAATTTTTGCATTCTCATAGTCGACAGTGAAACTCCAGGAATCTTTCTCATGGATTTCATTTCAATGCAATGAAAGTTTCAGGTTCCCAAGGATCATATGATAGATTTTGATCTTTCTGATTAATATGCTTAGTGAAAGCAAAATTGATTGTTTCAAAAGGAAAATGATATTACCATGAAACTCAAACTTTAAGAAGAAAGTCAAGCTGTATCCAAATATTGCTATATTTGTTGACATGGGTGATAAAAAATGCTCATTGTAGTACATTGCTTACAAATGGTCTCTGGCACCATGGGCTCAACACCATGAAAAGATAGCACAAAATCTATGTAGGGGGGGGAGAATAAATTTTTTAAACTATTTTCTGTGAAAATTCCTGATGTATTTTGTATTGTGATTTTATGTGTACATATTCATCTATAATATTTATGTATATATGTGTATATATACATTTTCACACATACACATGATGCACACATGCATGAGCATGTGCGCGCACACCTATATGTATACCATGTGTGTATAACATATATTGATGGTATTGGGGTTTGAACTCAGAGCTTCTTGCTTTCTAGCAAAGCATTCTATTACTTGAGCCATGCCTGCAGGCATTTTTATTTTGTACATTTTTGCTCTGATTATTTTTGAAGTAAATCCTCTTGTTTTTGCTTCTCACCATAGGTAGTATAATAGGATGAGAGGGAGGCACCACCACACCTAGCTTCTTCTGTTGAAGTGGGTTCTTGAGACATTTTGTATGTACCTACACTAGACGGAACCAGAGTCATCCGGATCTCATCCTCCCTTGTGGCTTTTTCCACCACATGCAATTATGGGTTAAGGGGGTGGGGGAATGTCTCAAACTTTTGCTTAGGTTGGCCTTGACCCACAGTCCTCCTGATCTATACTGCCTGAATATGTTTGATTACAGATATAAGCCACTAGTTCCTGCCTTATATTTTTAGAGAGTGTATCTTTATGGAGAAGTAATATTTTCTTTTCTTTTCTATTTTTGCCAGCCTTGGGACTGGAACTCAGGGCCTGGGCACTCTTCCTGAGCTTCTTTAGCTTAAGGTTAGCACTCTACCACTTGAGCCACAGCGCCACTTCTGGCTTTTTCTGTGTATATGATACTGAGGAATCAAACCCAGGGCTTCATGCATGCTAGGCAAGCACTCTACCACTCTACCACTACCACTACACCTACTCTACCACTAGGCCACATTCACAGCCCCAGAAGCAATCTTATAGTATACAAATCTTAGGGTTATTTTTTTTTTCAGTTTGAAAAAGAGTAATCTGTCATGGGAAACCAAAAGAAAGTCAATTAGTGTTTTATTTTATTTCAATGTATCTTATAACTTACATATTTTTAGAAAGGTAGAATGTGGATTCTGTTTTGAATATAAGGTATGGGAACAGCATGGTACACATGCAGATCTATTGACAGCCTATGGAGTATAGTAGTCAGGAGCTTGTTTGGTTAATCACAGGGATATCCATGAATAAAATAGTAAAGCTAAGCCAGTTGTTGATGGCTGATACCTAGAATCCTAGCTACTCAGAAGGCTAAGATTGTTTCAAGATCAATCCAGGCAGGGAAGTCCATGAGACTATCTCTAATTTACTACCTGAAAAACAAACTGTTTAAATAGGGATACAGGTGGACCCATTGCAACAATGAGATGTACAAGTCGTTATGTCGAAAACGAACTTTACAACTTTGGTGGGGGGGAGAAGAGGGTTGGGTGAGGGGGTGGGGGAGGATGGGATGGGAAGGGGAAACAAAGGAGAAGGCAACAATGCTTGATAAGAAATGTACTCATTATCTTGCCCATGTAATTGTAACCCCTCTGTACAGTATTTTCACAATAAAAAAAATTTTTAAAAAGAAAGCTGGAGGTAGAGCGGTGGCTTGAGTGGTGAATCGTTAGTCTTGGTGAAAAGTGCACTGGGACAGTGTCCTTACTGTAGAAGTTGATAAGAATCTGGGAAGAGATGCCAAACAGAAAGTGATCATTGTAGCCAGACACCAGAGGTGGGGGGAGGAGGTCATGGCTATAATCCTAGCTACTCAGGAGACTGAGACCTGAAGGATCACAACTCAAAGCCATCCCAGGCAGAAGGGTCCATCACACTCCATTTCCAATTAACCAGCAAAAATCCCAGGTAGACAAGTGGCTCAATGAAGTAGAGTGCCAAGTGAACACACATAAGGCCCTGAGCTGAAACTCCACTATGGAGGGAGAAAAAGAAAGTGATAATTTTCAAAGTGAATATTTGAAGCTAGTCAAGGCTAAAGCTAAAATCTAAACAACAGAGAGACAACATACATGCAAATGTAAGTAAACATCTATGCACACACATATACGTGCACCTGTGCATTTGCGCAAGGTGTGTGCATGTGCATTTTACGTGCATGCTTAAAGCCATAAAGCTATTCATCAGTGAGAAAAAAAAAAGAATACGCTATTGGACTATGAGCAATGTAAGCAAGAGAAAACTATCAGATTGTGGAAGAGGCATGAATGGGCCTGTAATCAGGGTTCACTGTTTTCCCCAGAACAGAAGATAGAGAAACTACAGACTTCAAAGCAAATTAAGAGCTGTAATGCATAAAGTGGCTGCAACAGATTATCTCCTTCACTTTACATGAGTATTGGAAAGGAGGTTGCTCCCTAATCAAAAATGGGGAAACTACTTCAAATAACTAAAATTGCATAACTGATCTTTTTTTTAATTTCAGAAACCCCAAATAATCTAAAACTTACGTGATGGTGGAAAATACACAGATATGTACAATGTTAGGGCAGGTGTGGGCAGTTCCAGGCTCCTGTCATGGAGCCTGGAATTTAGAGATCCCCAGGGATTTCTGCTTTGTCATCACAGATGATGCTGAAGTTCCTGGTCTGACTGGCCTGTGAGAGTCGCCTCAATCATATGCAAAGTTGGACCAGGTTATACACGTGGCTTAATTTAATGCTGTTAGTTGATAGCCCATACCTACTGCAACTTTATTTAATAGTTTAAGAATTTGCCCTTATCTAAACTCTTCATTTCTAAGCTTAGATACTATAATATTGAAACGCCTTTCTTTTAATCCATCCTTTAAATGACTTTTAATACATGTTTCCCAAAAAGACTTCTATTCAACACCCCCCCAAACAAAAACAAAAACAAAAACATGGCTCTTCATGGCATACAGTATAAAGTATACTGTATTTAGTATACTGACATGATTCAGTATCACCTATAGTCCTGCTTTCCCCATAAAAACTTGATGTTGACAGGGAATCTTCCAGATGATATGATGAGCATTACTCTCCTGGCTTGCTAGGGTAAGGACATCATCAGTACTCTAATGTAAAGGCTTTTACTGACAAAAGTTATGAGCCAGTGCTTCAGCACCAACCAAGTTATTAATTTTTTTGTATGTGTCTGTGTTGATTCTGGGGTTTGAACTCAGGAACCTGGACCCTGTCCCTGAGTGCTTTTGCTCAAAGCTAGCACTCTACAACTTGAGCCACAGCTTCACTTCCAGTATTTTCTTTCTTTCTTTCTTTTTTGTAGTTAATTGGAAATAGCCTCATGGACTTTCTTGCTCAGGCTGGCTTCAAACCATAATCCTCAGATCTCAGCCTCCTAAGTAGTTAGAGTTCCATGTGTGAGCCACTGGCACCTGGCTTTATTACATTTTTCTTAGTGTACCAGGATTTATATTGGGGGCTGAAAAAACTCACCTCTAGCATACACTAGAAATGTATGTATATAACAGGCAACCTCTGGGTGAAGGAATTTTGCTCCATTTCACAGGCATTTTGGGAACACCTATTTCAACTGTCTTAGGAAGGATCAATGAAATGAGTACACACTGAAGGGTTCCATGAGAGATGATGAGGGCTCAGCAGTCTTTATGAGCAATCAAACACAACCTGTCACTGCAATAGCATAACATTCAGTTAACAGCAACTAGCCATGTAGCATTTATTTTTATAGTCTACTTTCTGCCTTCTTAATAGAGTCAATCAGTAATTATTAATGCTACATTGTTATAGGTAAACTTGTTCCATTAAAAAAAACACATGTTCTTGGAGATTGGAGATTGTTGATCAGACCAGGGAGCATCAACATGAAGATGTATACTCAAGTACATTAGTGAGCATCACACTAGATCTGTACAATTAGGAAGTATAGAGGATGAAGTCTAAATGCCTTGGACCCTAGACTGAACTTCAATCTGGTTAATCATATGTTATACCTAGCAGAAGAGACTCACACATGAACTTGTTACTTCCTTGGAACCCATCTTTTTTTCAACCAAAACGTAGCCATTTGTCTAACTTCATGTCTTCTGTTTTGAGCAAACTTATTCAAGTGAGGAGTGAAAAGTCACATATGTACACAGTCAGACTTCGATAAGCCAAGAAAAAGAAATTGTCCCAATCTTTACTTACTTTTACAAAGAATCTTTTCTGGGGAAAATGATCTTATATGGTAATAATATGTTTTACAAAATTGATCATTCTATTAAAGTCATTTTTCTTTTTCGATTTGAAAAAAGATCTTTCAGTGAAGCTAGATATTTTTTTAAAGTGAAACAGAATCATGTTTTCCTCTTACTTTTTGGACAATAAACTTGACCTTATGTTTGGTTACTTTCCAGCCCACAACATATGTGTTTTGGGGAATGAGGAAAATCATAATAAAAATCAACTGTATTCATTCAAGAGACACAATTGGGACCAAGTTCACCCTGGCTGCCTGAATCTCTCTAATGCTCTGGCCTGCCTAATAAAATACTTGGATGCATTTCTGAGTGAACAGAAGAACCATCAAGGGTATAATAATTTTAAAAAATGATGAGGTATTTACAAATTGATTATTGTTTCCAGATGACAAGTTCCCGTTGTATTTCTTTCTGATTTCATATGTACACTGCATATATTTTATATATATATATATATATATATGCTTATGCATTTTGTGGATGTATGAAGCCTGTTCAGATACACATTTACATGGTTAATATCACTGATCACATAAAAAAAGGTCTCATCTTTAGGACAAAGATTTGGGGTAGTGATTTGTGTTTTATCCTCAGACTCAATCTGAAGGTCTTCTCAAATCCAGTGAATGTGATTTTTTTCATGGTTGTCATTTGGATCTTTTCCTCTTAATGCAGCTACATTCCTTTCAGCCTCAATATCAGCAGGAAACCAAAAAAGACCCACCCCTTTCTTAGTAGGCAGAATCTCCTAAGGTTGTCAGGATTTTCTCCCTTAAGTCAGCCTGGTATTAGTTTTAATGCCATTTTCTGGTTCTAATGTTTTCGCCTGCAAATCTCATTCTCCTTCTAGGAGTAAAGCAGAATTACTCTATCCTCAAAAAGATTTTGAGAGCTTCATGGCCTACAATAATAGCTTTAAAGCCTAATAATATTTTATAATCCAGCAAATGAATCAAGAATGTCTGAAAACCACTTTCTTGCAGCGTTTTAGTCATTATTCATTAGTATTCATTTTAAAATGAGGCCATTTTATGAATCACTAACTGAACCAAAATTATAATAATGGGCTATGCATTAAAAAATCACACTTCAAAAATATTATCTACATTTGCTATCATACATAATGCAGCACAGTGACTTGAAATTTATCTTATATCCTTCTCAGTCACAGTGATCGTCATCAAATATCATTTGCTACTGCTAAATTCCAAATCAACAAAATAACACAAATGAAAAAACTGCATCTTCAACAATTAAACTCAGAGTGATGCTAATGGGGATATTTCAGTGTGTTCAAGCTTGAAATGGACAAAAAAAATCCCACAAAGAACACAAAATTCATTGTGACATATATTATTTGAAAGTGCACATTTAAGCCATGGAGAATCTGAAGCAGAGTGCAGCTTCCTGTGGAGAGGATTAAGGGCAAATTCTTGAAGAAGGCAGCTTTTGCTCTGCCCTTGGAAGGGAAGAAAGCTTTACACCACAGTAGATAAAACAGGGGACATTCTCTGCCCTGAGGAGCAACAGGACCAGAGTCCTGGAGAAAGAGGATATAGACTATAGAAAAGCAAAAGGTCCTCTTTGAAAGGATCATTTTTATAGACAGAGGCAGATAAAGAAGAATTAGTATTGAAGAGCAGACAACTGGGAACCTTTTAAGCATTTTTCTTCTTTATAACTTGTATGCATTTAGATCCCCCTCTCTCTCATATGCCATTAGAATATATAAATAGTAGGTATATTGTTGCTGGTCCATGCTGTAAGTTGGCTTAAATGTTCCAGATGATAAAATGATCAAAGGAGAAAAGAAATGGCCCAAAGAAGGGTGATGTAGAAAGTAGGTATGATAGAGTAATGCAACTTTCACAGGGGAACAGAGGTTTAAAGTATGTTTCCATTCTGCACTTTTAATTCTGAGGAAATGACACAGACAGTTAAGAGGACTGTGGTCTGAGCTCAGCATGGCACTTGTATGAGGAATAATTAAAACCCAAAGTGATGGGAGCCTTGAGAAAACAAAAGCTCAGAGACAGAACCCAAGCCCTGAGGTCAAGCCCAAGGATCAACACCAAACAATAACAACAACCAAAAACAACCATGGTTTCTCCTTTTTCTCAAAGTTTCAACAAGACTGGATATTACTAATTATTAAGTCGAATAACTATGCTCTAGCTTCTCACATTAATTCCAATGAATAATTTTGACCAGGGAGAGATTAAATCAGTGATTTCAGGCTGGACTTCAGGTCAGTGGTAGAGTACCTGCCAACTAGCATATGCAAGGCCCTGGGCTCAATCCTCAGCAACACAAGGTAAAATAACAATATTGTATCCTAAGGTTGTTCCAATTTTTTTTGCATTTTTAAAATTAGTTTCAATTAATTGTTCAAGGGGGTTTCATTTTGATATGTCCATCTATGCGCATAGTGTGCCTTGAACAGATCACCCTTCCTTCCCTCTCCCTTATTTCTGCTTTTTCTCTTCCTCAAAACTCTCTGTCAAGCTCACTATTCCAGGCTTACAGAAATTATTTTGAGCATCTTAATTGCATTTTGTTTCATAACATAATACAATTATTCTTCCTGATTACTAGCAGCACCGTTCCAAGCAGACGTGTAAATATACAGGAAAAAAGTTTAAGTACAAAAATGAATATCTTTCATGTTTTTTCCTTTTTCAGAGATATTATTACTTTTGGGGTGCTCTTTTGACAAATTAAAAATTGATTTCATTTTTAAAAATCGTTTTCTACATTTAGCAGTATAAGTTCTCATTGTTTATTTCTGGTATTAGGTAACCTTTCATATTCACTAGGGAATATCATCTATTCAGTGACACAGGTTTTCAGTGGATGGGTCACCCATTTGAAATTTTCCTCATAGTACTGTCATTCACTCAGGAGAGGATGTTCATACTAGTGGTAAAGGAACAAGAATGCCTTCAAACTTTTGGATCTACCTTTGACATTCCATTCCACATACAGTACATATGTGTTTGTATCAGATGTCACAGAATAGATTATGTTTTCTCCCCAAATCTTCAAGTAAACCCAATAAAGTTGTGCTAGGTTTATTTGATATAACTGCATACTTTCTGATACATCAGTATAAAAGATTTGTGTACAATTTGAAAAACTCTAATTTATGATTTTCTTTTTCTCTTTCCTTCCTTCCTTTCTTCCTTTCTTTCTTCCCTTCCTTCCTTCTCTCCCTCCTTCCCTTCTTTTGTTGTTTCTTTCCTTCTTTCCTTCCTTCCTTCTTTCCTTCCTTCCTTCCTTTTCTTTTTCTTTCTTGTGGGTTCTGGAGCTTGAACTCAGGGCCTAGAATCTGTCCCTGAACTCTTTGGCTCAAAGCTAGAGCTCTACCCATTTAAGCCACAGGCCCACTTCTGGTTTTCCAGTGGTTAATTGGAGATCAGAATCTCAAGGGGACTTTTCTGCCCAAGTTGGCTTTTTTTTTTTTTTTTTTGTCGGTTGTGGGGCTTGAACTCTGGGCCTGGGCGCTGTCCCTCAGCTCTTCAGCTCAAGTCGAGCACTCTACCACTTGAGCTACAGTGCCACTTCCGGTTTTCTGGTGGTTTATTGGAGATAGGAGTCTCACGGTCTCTCCTGCCCGGGCTGGCTTTGAACCGCGATTCTCAGATCTCAGCCTCCTGAGTAGCTAGGATTAGAGGCGTGAGCCACCAGCGCCCGGCTATTCCCAAGTTGGCTTTGAATCACTCAGATCTCAGCCACCTGGTTAGGATGATAGACAGGAGACATCAGAGCCAGGCTAATTTATGATTTTCTAAAAGCATACTGCTGAATCAACAGTGAAATCATCCTAGGAAAACTAAGTCCTGAGACTATGGATTTAGGATGAAGAAATGGAGTTGTAAAGAGACACATCTATTATACAGTGAATAGGCAAGTTCAAGGTTTTCCACCAAGGGTCATGGTTGTTTTTATATTTGATGGAGAAGTCTATTGTTTATCATTTTTTGGGAAAATCAGTTTTTATTTAGGTCAATGTTAGTATTGCTACTACATAATAAACTATAATAATAATTATTATTTAGAATAATAGTAATTCAGGCCAAATTTCTCAATTTCTGTGCTAAGGTCTTATTTTGAAATAGACAATCTTTTTTTGGTCTTGAGGAGCTCAGAATTATTATACCCATATTTACATATAGATGTATACAATCTCCTATTCAATCCTAGTTCTGGTTTTTTTTTTGTTTTATTTTTTGTTTTGGTGGTACTGAGATTTGAACTGACCTTACACTTGTTAGTCAAGTGTTGTATCACTTTAGCGCATGTAGCATGAATACAAGAAAGTCAGAGAAGACTTTGCTAGAGCAGTGACTAAGAGGTGCTGAGAAAAAAAATAAACAAGAATGCACATTTACTATTGGGTAAGTGGAAGGAGATTTCTTTCCCTGGGACAAAGTAGCAAGAAAAATAAATTTCACATTCGGAGGTAAAAAGATCAAACAAAAATAATGGAGTTTTATTACAAAACAGGTGCATTTGCTATGCAAAGGATACAGAGTATCTGTAGAGTGAAGAAAAAATATCAAGAGAGAGGAGGGGGGAGTGGGGGAGACTGGAGATTTGATAGCTTGAGAGAGGCAGGGACAATGAAGGAGAACCACAGGAGCCTGGGACCTTTACGAGCCAGTTAAGGTGGTAACCCAACACTTTCAGTAGTCCCAGTCTAAAAGCTCAGCAGTAACTTTGGAAAACTCAAAGTGGTTATGACTACTACTGCAGAAGATGGGCTGAATAACAATATCATTCTTTAGGGTGGACTGATAAAGACAGAACACTGTGAACAGAATGTAATCACCAGAGTGGGGTGGTGAAGGAGAACATTGAGGAAAGTGATCAGAATTAAAGACATCAAAGTTGTGCATGGATTTGTGTCACCTAGATGTGACTGGCCAGAATTTAGGATTTAATGAAAACTCTCAGAAGGTTAAGGCCTTGATTAAGCAGTAGAAGAAGAAGAAAGAAAGAAAAGACTCAAGGAAGGGAAAACATTAAAATGGGTAGAGAAGACAGTGTGGAAGCTAGCAAAGGATCAGATCAGGCTCTCCCTTAGGCACTTACAGGAAACAGGAAAGTGGCCAATAAAGCTATATTAATGGATACATTTCCTCAGGGCCTCCTGTAACAACTTTACTACAGAGTTACCATGGTCCAGTTTGTGGGGTAGAGACAGGGTTCACCTCTAATTCTTTATACATGCCCTCTTCATTGTATGAATAATTTCTCTTTGAATTTCCCAAGTATCATATATTTAGATATAGAAATAGACACTTACCTCCACCAGACATGCACTCTGGAGTGAAAGAGATGTCATCAAGAGCAATAAAGACATCATTTCCACCCAAATCAGCTTCAAATGCCACCTTAAATGGACTGTTACTGGAGAGATGTACATGCCCATAGGTCCATCCTGGACTTTTATTTTTCATTAATGACCACACAAGGATGTTTAGTCCTGATTCCTCAATGATGTAAACCTGAAATGAACATAATCAGAAGAAACAGTACTTTATAATTGTATAATAGAAGTAGCTGAACAGCCAGATGAGAAGTTAGTGAATGTGACAGCTCAGCATAGAGACAATGTTTTCTCTCTGTAGAAACTGTGGTTATGCCGGGGACATGGGTGAAATAGGAAAACACCTGTCTAGTAAACTAACAAGTACAAGGACCTGAATTTAAATAACAGTACCATCAAAATATTTGTTATCCCAATTTATGTTCACCAAAGGCCTGATTAAAATTGTAACTTTATGAAGTATCTAAAAGTTGGGGATGCAAAATTAGACATTTATACTTGTAATGAACTTTTGTATGTCAGACAAAGGTGTTATTGCTGGAAAATAAAAAGAAGCTCATAATAAATGGCTATGAGATTATGGTCAGAAGCCAAAGTAATAAGCCAAAAATATTTGATATTTTCACAGACAGAAAGCCTGCCTAATGTCACTATTCAACATTAAAAGTACAAGTTCCAACCACACACAACAAACAAGCAATAAAGTATAGTGTAAACATCAAAACTAAAAAAAATATTAAGTTTAGCAGATATTCAGCAGTAGAAACAATTTAAAATAAATTAAAAATGCCATGGTAAGGAAAAAGCATTACATATATACATATACATGTATCTCTCTCTCTCTCTCCATATACACACACACACACACACACACACACACACACACACACACACACACACACACACACAAACATATTCAAAAAATTTCATGGAAATATAATTCCCTTGCTCCTTGTTTTTTCCACAGGCCTTAGCATTTATGTATTTAATCATTACTTTATTATTTTTACAGTTCATTTTTCTGTTTGAATGTAGTCTTTCTATCTTTGATCAATCTTATATACTGTTATCAAATTCCTTTCCTTCCCTTCTTTCCTCATTCTACTTCTCAATGCTCTACTACGATTCCTCCAATAATTACATTTGTCAATAAATGTCAAGACATTTCGTCTTGCTACTTAATCATACAAGTACTTCATTTTTTCTAACTACTAATTCATAGCTTAGCTCAATAGAGTTAAATAATGTGTATTTTCAATTATGTGTATTTACATACTCAACAGTGTATTCAAGCAAACAATAGCACGTTATATGGTGTTTCTTCACAGTGTTCTTTAACGTATCGAGTGAGACATGCACAAAAGACTAAAATGATAGACTATATTCTTGCCTTCCCAAAGAAATATTATCAATTGTATTTTGAGTTTTATGTGGTAAATCTCAGGAAAAGATTTATTTTACTACACTTAAAATCTGCTACATTAAAATAGCAAAATTACTAGAATTTTTGAAGAATAACTGATTCTAATTGAATTTGTTTCTAATTTTACATTTCATTGAACAAATTTTACTGAAAAATCAATGTCAGAAGAATAAAAAATATTTGAGACAGATTTGTCAAAACCATTGATGGATGAATTTTCTTGGATATTTGATTGCACATGAACCAATTATAAAGCAGTGGTCAATATTATTTATTATAAAGTCATTTTTTTGTCAGTCATGGAGCTTTGATTCAGGGTACAGCTTTACTTCGGGTTTGGATATTTAATTGGAGATACAAGTCTCAAGGACTTTCCTGTGTGGGCTGGCTCAAAACCACAATCCTCAGCCCGAGAGTAGCTAGGATTACAGATATGAGCCACCAGCACCTGGCCTAAAGTATTATTTTTTTAAATCAAAACTATCATAGATACAACATGAAATAAAATATGTTACATTTTAATAAACTATATTATAATAAAAGTTATATATGAAGATTATATTACTATAAAAGCAAGTCTTTATAAATCTTTATAATCTGGTACAGAAAAAATTGTTAAGTCCAAATAGAATGAAATAATGATGTCATCTAAATGCAAACATATATTACTCCATTAAATACATGGTAACTATTTTATGTATAGTAACTTCTCAGCAATTATTTATAAAAAAAAAATTCCTTTGGCCAGGTTGATGGCTCATGCTTTTAGTCAGGAAGTTGAGATCTGAGAATTGTGGTTCAGTCAGTCTGAGCAGGAAAGTCCATGGACTCTTTTTTTTAATTTAATTTTATTGTGAAGGTGACATACAGAGATATTACAGTTACACACATAAGGCACTGAGTACATTTCTTGTAGAACTTGTTACCCCCTCCCTCATTCTCTCTCACTTCCCCTTCCTCAGTCCCCTCTCCTAAGTTGTACAGTTCATTTCTAACATATTGTCTTGTGAGTACCATGCACATTTGTTTATTTTTTTAAAATTTTTATTGTGAAAATACTGTACAGAAGGGTTACAATTACATGGGCAAGATAGTGAGTACATTTCTTATCAAACATTGTAGCCTCCTCCTTTGTTTCCCCTTCCCATCCCTTCCCAGCCTCCCCCCACCTACCAAAGTTGTAAAGTTCGTTTTCGACATGACAACTTGTACTTCTCATTGTTGCAACGGGTCCACGTGTATCCTTATTTAAACGACTTGTTTTTCCCCTTCCCCTCCACAAATTATACCAACATCAAATACAGTGAAAACAGGGGTTATACTGTGGGGGAGGGACATACCAAGCAACTAAGAAATAATCTTATAAATGCGTTAGAAACAAATGCAGGAAAGAAAAAAAATAAATACATATCTTAGGGTTCATTTTCCTAACATCACCTTATCTGACCTTTTCTGCTTGACTCATACATATACTAGATATTGCAAATAAGGGAAACCATGGGATCTATGTTTCTTTGGGCTTGGCTTACTTCACTTAATAGAATTTTTTCCAAGTCTTTCCATTTCCTAACAAATGGGGCAATGTCATTCTTTCTGATGGAGGCACAGAATTCCATTGCATACCACATTTTCTAGATCCATTCACCTACTGAGGGGCATCTGGGTTGGTTCCAGATCTTAGCTATGGTAAATAATGCTGCAATAAAAAAATTATGGAATGCTTCATGAATTTGCGTGTTATCCTTGCGCAGGGGCCATGCTAATCTTCTCTGTATCGTTCCAATTTTAGTATATGTGCTGCCGAAGCGAACACACATTTGTTTATTTTTATTTTATTTTATTGTAAAGGTGATGTGCAGAGGTGTTACAGTTACATAAGTAAGGCATTTAAAAATTCTAGGTTTTGAATATTTTTCAACATTTTTCATTTGATACTTCAGCAATAAATTGTCTTTTTAAAAATTGTTTTTTATTGTGAGAATACCGTACAGAGAAGTTACATTTACATGGGCAGGATAACGAGTACATTTCTTATCAAGCATTGTTGCCTCCTCCTTTGTTTCCTCTTCCCATCCCTTCCCATACTCCCCCCACCTCCTCTACCCGATCTCCCCCCCCACCACCAAAGTTGTAAAGTTCATTTTTCAACATAATGACTTGTGCATCTCATTGTTGCAATGGGTCCACCTGTATCCCTAGTTAGACGATTTGTTTTTGAACCATCAAAAAGCTAGAAGTGGAGCTATGGCTCAAGTGCTAGCCTTGAGCAAAAAAGCTCAAGGACAGCATCCAGACCCCTAGATCAAGACCCAGGATTGGTGTACATGCACACACGCACACACGCACACACACACACACACATTCATTAGAAGGAAATCATTAGACAACAGAGATAAAGACTAGAAAATGTCCAAGTGTTGATGGTTAATTTGCAGAGAACCAAGTATTGCAGAGACCAATGACTTCAACAATATTCATGCATCTAGGTTGCCTAGGTGAAAGCTAAAAACAAACAAACAAAAAAACCGCAAACCAGAACAAGATTGTTTTTTGTTTTTCAGTTTTCCTCATGCAGCAATTCAGAAACCCCATGTTCCTGTAACACTGCTATGCCTTGGGTTCTCTGAGTGGACACCTCTGAATATCAGAAACGATTCATCCACTTCATTAAAAATTGAGCTCACTAAACTGTGGTATAAAATGCATGCTTGAAAGGACAGTATGACTGGGCACCAGCTGTTCTCAGCTGTTCCCCCAGCATTCTGATCTTTAACTACCACTGACATGGCAAAGTAGTTAAATGAGCTACCTTCCAGGTTCATGGTTTCACTTGAGAATACTGAAATTTTATGTAAAAAGAAAGAAAATATCAGATGAAACAGAATGGGTTATTTCTTCCCCAATCGGTGATCTGAGGGATTAAACTAGGTTAATAATACATCAAAAAAAAAAGAAGAAATAATAGGTCAAGCACTGGTGGTTCAATCCTGTAATCCTAGCTACTCAGGAGGCTGAGATCTGAGGATCCCTGTTCAAAGCTAGCCCAAGCAGGAAAGTCCATGGGACTCTTATCTCCAATTAACTACTTAGAAAACCAGAAGTGGAGCTGTGGTTCAAATGGTGAAGTGCTAGCCTTGAGCTGAAGATCTGAGGGACAGCTCCTAGGCTGAGTTCAAGCCCCACAGCCGACCAAAAAAATATAAAAGAAATAAAAAAGAAATAGCAATGCTGCTTATATTAGTAATAGACTATTTGCATATTTTGTTATAAATTAACACCCATTCACTTGCCCATTACAGCTTTGAAGTTAGAGAAATGGAGATTTAATGATTACATACACACAACATAAACTTACAGTCTTTTGTCTCACCTAAAACATGATTAGAAGTCATCACTTTAGTCCTCAAAGAAAAGAAAAGAAAAGAAAGTCAAGAACTCTTCTTAGAACCCCTCAGAAAACCGAGACAGCAGAGATAGAGGGAAACACATTGAATTGCACTGTCTTGAAACCCCTACATATGTGAGTAAAGAGTAGGAAAATCTAAACTGAAATTGATGAACTATTGGAAGAGGAGTGCAGGAAAATCTGAAAGCTAATTAATTTGTAGGTGTGATTTTTAAGAAGTTTGCAAACTTTGGTGAAAACTTTGAGAGATGTTAAAGGGAATACACATTTTCTTGATAGACAAGAAAGATGAGAATTACATGTAATGTCTTTCAGAAAACCATGCAAGCCAGAAAATGAGGTAGTGATGCATGAAATATAAATAGCTTTAGGATGAATTGTTGAAGTCGATTGGCCGAAATTTTGTTGAGAAGTTTTGCATCAATGCTCATCAAAGAAATGGGTCTATAATTCTCTTTCTTTGATGAGTCCCTGACTGGTTTTGGGATGAGGGTTATGATGGCTTCATAGAAAGAGTTCAGTAGTGAATTTTCTCTTTCAATTTCATTGAAGAGTTGGAGAGGTATTGGTGTGAGTTCTGTTTTGAAGGCATTGTAGAATTCTATTGTAAATCCATCCTGGGCTTTTCTTAGATGGGAGGTCTCTTATTGCTGTTTCTATTTCAATGCTTGATATGGGCCTGTTTTTCAGAGATGCAAAGCTTGTTCCATATATGCAAATTAATTAATATAATTCATCACATCAGCAAGAGCAAGAATAAGAACCAAATGGTTATCTCAATAGATGCAGAAAAAGCATTTGACAAGATCCAACATTCCTTTATGATTAAGGCTCTGGAAAAATTAGGAATCCATGGAACATTCCTCAATACAATAAAGGCTGTATATGACAAACCTACAGCCAGCATTATACTTAATGGTGAAAAACTAAAGCCATTTCCGTTAAACTCAGGAACCAAACAAGGATGTCCACTCTCTCCACTTCTCTTCAATCTAGTATTAGAATGCTTAGCTACAGCAATAAGACAAGATGCAAACATAAAAGGGATCAAAATAGGGAAAGATGAAGTAAAACTCTCCCTCTTTGCAGATGACATGCTCTTGTATGTAAAGAATCCCACGGATTCCACTCCCAAATTCCACTCCCAAATTACTCGAGCTGATTCAAAACTTTGGCAAAGTAGCAGGGTATAAAATTAACCCTCAAAAATCAAAGGCTTTTCTGTATGCCAACAATGAGAAAAGCATGGCTGAAATCAGGAAAGGAACTCCACTCGTAATAGCCCCACAAAAAACAAAATACCTAGGAATTAACTTAACCAAAGAAGTGAAGGACCTCTATTATAAAAACTTTAAAAACCTGAAAAAGTAAATCAAAACAGAACTTAGAAAGTGGCAAAACCTCCCATGCTCCTGGATTGGAAGGATCAACATCATGAAAATGGCAATACTTCCCAAGGTTAACTATAAATTCAATGTGATACCTATCAATATTCTAACCTCATTCTTCAGGGAAATAGAAGAGGCAATCCAAAAATTCATATAGAACAATAAAAGACCCCGAAGAGCAAAAACAATCCTCAACAGAAAGAACAGTGCTGGAGGAATATCAATACCAAATTTCAAACTCTACTATAAAGTCATAGTAATCAAAACAGCTTGGTACTGGTACAAGAACAGACCTCAGGACCAATAGGATAGAATTGAAAACCCAGAAATGAACCCACAGACCTATAGCCATCTAATCTTCGATAAGGGAGCTAAAACAATAGAATGAAAGAAAGACAGCCTTTTCAGTAAATGGTGCTGGCAAAATTGGTTAATAACCTGCAGAACACTAAAGCTAGATCCTTACATATCATCCTACACCAGAATCAACTCCAAATGGATCAAAGACCTTAAAGTCAAAGCAGACACTCTGAAAACATTACAGGATGGAATAGGATAAACCCTAGGTCTCCTTGGCACAGGCTGAAATTTTCTTAATAGAGATCCAGAAACACAACAAATCAAAGAAAGGTTGGACAAATGGGATTGCATGAAATTGCAGAGCTTCTGCATGGCAAAGGACATAGCTAGCAAGATCAATAGAAAGCCTACGGATTGGGAGAAGATCTTCACTAGCCATATTATGGATAAGGGTCTCATCTCTAAAATATACCTGGGACTCAAAAAATTAAATCCCCCAACAACAAGTCCCAAAGAAACAACTGCCCAATAAATAAGTGGGCTAAAGACTTAAAGAGAAACTTCTCTGAAGAGGAAATAAGAAAGGCCAATAGACACATGAAGAAATACTCAACCTCTCTAGCCATAAAAGAAATGTAAATCAAAACAACATTGAGCTACCACCTCACCCCAGTTAGAATGTCTGTAATAAAAAACTCTAAAACAAAAACAAAAACAAAAAACAAACCAAAGAAACCACAACAGATGCTGGAGGGGATGTGCCCAGAAGGGAACCCTACTGCATTGTTGGTGAGAGTATAAACTTGTTCAACCACTTTGGAAAGTAGTATGTAGGCTTCTCAAAAGATTCCACATAGAGCTCCCCTATGACCCAGCAATCCCACTTTTGGACATTTACCCAAATGTTTACAAACAAGACCACACTAAAGCTACCAGCACAACTATGTTTATTGCAGCATTATTTACCATAGCTAAGATATGGAACCAACCCAGATGCCCCTCAGTAGATGAATGGATCAAGAAAATGTGGTATATATACACAATGGAATTCTATGCCTCCATCAGAAAGAATGACATTGCCCCATTTCTTAGGAAATGGAAAGACTTGGAAAAAATTATATGAAGTGAAGTAAGCCGGATCCAAAGAATCATAGGTCCCATGGTTTCCCTTATTTGCAATAACTAGTATATGTCTGAGACAAGCAGAAAAGGTCAGATAAGATGTTGTTAAGGGAACAATGAGAGGTACAAGTTGCTATGTCGAAAAACGAACTTTACAACTTTGGTGGGGGGAGAGAGAATCGGGTAGGATGGGGCGGGGGGTGGGGGGAGGATGGGAAGGGATGGGAAGGGGAAACAAAGGAGGAGGCAACAATGCTTGATAAGAAATGTACTCATTATCTTGCCCATGTAATTGTAACCCCTCTGTACAGTATTTTCACAGTAAAAAATGTTATTAAGCAAATTGAACCCCAAGATAAGGTCACAAGTGGTCTTTTCTTTCTTGCTATTGCTTCTAATGTATTTATAAGATACAACTTTATTTTTTTGTTCCTTTGTATATCCCTCCCCCATGGTATAACCCCTTCTTTCACTGTATTTGATGTTGGTATAATTTGGGGAGGGAAGGGAAAAATATACTTATTTAAATAGGGAAAGAAGTGGACCCCTTGCAACAATGAGATATACAAGAGGCTATAGAGGCTATGTTGAAAAAGGAACTTTACAATTTAGGGAGGGAGCTGGGTGTGGGTGTAGGGGTTGAGGAGTATAGTTTTGGAGATGGGAGGGTAGGGATGGTAGGGGAAAAACAAAGGAGGAGGCAACAATGCTTGATAAGAAATATATTCATTACCTTCATTACCTTGCTCATGTAACTCTAACCCTTCCTCTGTATAATACTTTCACAATAAAAACCTTACTTAAAAAATAAGTAGTTTTAAATGGTAAAACAAAAATCTCCAACACCAAATTTTGTATCTAGTCAAACTTTTTATCAAAATTAAGATCTTTCTTAGGTAAGTAAAAAATTGCTTTAATTCTGTCTTGTACATGAATGTAAATGAAATGTTTGTCAGGGAGGAGAATATGACCCAGGTCAGCTGCTTGCTGTCTAGAAAAATCCAAGATACATGTTAGGACACAGATTAAAAGTAATGTGAATGGGAAATATATTCTATGCTAACAATAATCAAAAGAAACCTAGAAAAGAAATATCAATTTTGGACAAAGTGGACTTCAGAGAAAGAATACCAGGAATAGAGAGACCATTTGATATAGTACCATGATCCCCTAAATTCCTCTATTGAAAGGCTGCCTCTCAGGTGATTTTATTAAGATGTGGGGCCTTTGGAAGGTGATGAGATATAACCAGGATGCCATCATTAATGGTAGTCTTGTCCTACAAATGTGACCCGAGGGCATGTATTCACTCTTTCAGTTGGGCTAGGGCATTGCTAGAAGTAAACTTCTTGCTGTTCACAAACAACCTTATCAAAGCTATTTTATTATTGCATCCCAATATAAAATCTTGTAGCTATAAAAGGGCCAGCTCTCCAAAATGACATCCTAATACTTAACTAACATGCACTTAATAACAGACAGCAACTATCTGAGGCGAGAACTCAGATCTGCAGGGAGAAATAATGAATGTAACTGCAGCTGCTGACTAGAATACTCTCGTCAGTAACTGACAGATCTGAGGGCAACAAATCAGTAAGGACAGAGTTGAACTGAATAGCATCAATCAACTGGATCTAATTTACATTTATAGAATACTTCTTCTCAAGCTCAGATATAACAGTCACCAAGATTGATGACATTCTGGGACATAAAATGTACTGTAACCAATTTGAAAGAATAGAAATCATGCAATATATGCTCTCAGATCACAATGGAGTTAACTAAGGAATCTCTAAGAGGAAGAGAGTTAAAAATCCTCTAAATAATTTGACATTTTTAACACACTTACCAGTAACAGAGGCTAAAGCATATTAAGAAAAAAATTAAAAGATATATCAAAATAAATGAAAACAGAACTAACAAAAGTCTGTAGTATGAAGTGAAATAGTGAATAGGGAAAATTTTTAAGTACTGAGTGCCTGTAGTAGAAAATAAGAAAGAATTAACACCAATAATGTTAGCTGGTATTTCAAAAATATCAATAAAATAGCTAAACCTGTAGTCAGGTTACCTGAGGAAAAAACTGAAGAAACAGATTTTTAATATCAGAAATGAAAGAGGGGTCATCACTATAATCCATGATTACTGAAAGGATTATTATCAGGGATTAATAATAAGGGATTTATAAGAGACTAATAGCGATTATTATTAACAAGTATATGTCATGTATTTAATAATCCATTCATAGTGGATCAATTCTTTAGTCTACCAAAACTCACATGTAAAAGAGCCACTCATCTAAGTAGAAGTATATCTATCAAATAAATTGAATACATTATCAGTAGCTTTCCAAAACTTTATCTAAACAAAAGACATTACTAGAAAAGAATATCTATAGGCCTATCTCTCTTAGTTCCCAACAATGAATAATTGGAATTTGAAATACAAAATACCATTTATATTAGCTCATCAAAATAAATATATAGTCATGTGTCAGGGAAAAAGGAGCAAACTGTCGGCCTTTGTTTCCTTAGGTGATTTCAGTGTTGTGGAAAGTTTATGGAATGCATGTACCCAAGTTAGAAGAGCAAACATGTCATTGGAGAAGATGCTATGCAATCAATTTCCTATTTCCCATCTGTCATTGACTAAACTGTTCCGTGGTTCATGACTACATATGTGTAAATCTTACAAAATGCATTGTATGTATGCAGAGCACCAAAAACATTGAAGAACTGTTAAAAGAACTGATAAGAAAATTCAATGATAAATAAATGGATGTTGTATTCTAAAGAAGATTCAGGATGTCAAAATGTAAGCTCTTTGCAGTTTCTAAGTTATAAACATGAATTGATGCAGTTCAGTCCTCGTCTAAATCACAGCAGGTTGTTTTGAGCACATTGACAATCCTATTCAGAAGCTTAAAAAAATAAAAGAGCCTGAAAAAACAACACAAAGTAGAAGAAAACAAACCCAGAGGATGGACAGTGTCTGACTGCAAGGCATAATAGAAAGCTGTAGTAAAGAAGAGAGTGTTTTATTAGTGAAAGAGTAAACAACTTGATCAACAAAACGCACCAGAAAGCTCAGAAACAGATTCATAAATAGGAACAATTGATTTTTGACAAAGGAACACAGACCAGTGGATAAAGAAGGATAATCTTTCCAACAAATGGTCCACATGAAAAAATTGCAAAATAAAAGAATGTAGATGCCTGTGTGTAAAGCTAACAGAAAATGGTGATCTATAATATCAGTCCTAGAAAGGTAAACATACAAATGATAAATGAATTAATAAATTAACCCAAAATTATCGATAGACCTAAGTGTTAACTGAGAACTATAAAATTTGTAGAAGGTAACAGATGATAAGCAAGGCAAGTTTGGGTTTTGCAGTGACGTTTTAGATACAATGCCAACATTGGAAACCAGTTGTTAAGTATTGATAAATTGGATTCCATTTAATTCAAAACCTCTACTGTATGAAAGACATTTGTTTAGAGGATGGAAAGATGATCCAGATAGTAGAAAAATATTTTACAATACATATCTAGTGTTTAAGATACAGAAAACTTTTAAAATTAAAAAGCCATAGCATCAATTTCACAAGTTGACACAAATACAAATAAGTACAGGATAAAATTCTCATCATCCTATGACATCATGAAATTACAAACATTTGAAAATTAGATGTTCCCAAACAAGCTAGCACCGAAATTCCAAGTCACTGGGAATAACAAATGCTTCCTAGCGTGTGGGCCACAGGAAACATTTCTTGCTGATGGAAACACAAACAGTGCATCTTCCTTTAAAGGCAGTTTGGTACTTTTTTACCAAATTAAACACACTTTACAATCTAGTACTTATATTGCAATTAATTGGTAATTATATTAATTAGTAATTAATTAATTAGTAATTATATTGCAATTAATCTAAATGAGTTGAAAATCTATACCCACATAAATCCTACACTTTGAGATGACAAAATCTGGAAGCCATCAAGGGAACATGAAATAGGCAAATAAGCCAACTTTGCTAATCTAGCAACAGGATGCTATTTATTTACTTATTCATGCGTTTATTTTTGCAGTATGGAAGACTGAACTGGAGGCTTTACATTCTAGGAAGGTACTGCACCAATTGAGCCATGCCTCCTGCCCTTTTTACATTAGTTATTTTTGAGGTAAGATCTCCCTTTATTCCCGGGGCTACTTAGGCTGCAATCCTCCTACTTGTGTTTCCTGGTGTTGCTGGGGTAACAGGCCCACCACTCTGTCCAACCATTGTGCTTCCTCTACACTGGGGTAACAGGTAAATGCCACAGCACCTAGCCATTGGTTGAAATGAAGCTTCTTGAATATGTTAGCTCAAGCTGGCCAAGAGCTGTGATTCCCCGATCTCTGCCAAGTAGATAGAATTGTAGGATTGAAATCAAATGTAACAGACAAGAAAACTGGTGTCCACTGTTGCTTAATAGGCATGTAGGCATAAATATCTTATGGTTTTATTGTCACCTGATTCGTTATATGTGGTCTAAGAAACATTTTCTTGGGGCTGGGAAGGTGGCTCAGTGGTAGAGCGCTTGCCTTGCATGCATGAGGCCCTGGGTTCGATTCCTCAGCACCACATAAGCAGAAAGAAACAAGCCGGAAGTGGCACTGTGGCTCAAGTGGTAGAGTGCTAGCCTTGAGCTGAAGAGCTGAGGGACAGTGTCCAGGCCCAGAGTTCAGGCCCCACAACCTGACCCCCCCCCAAAAAAAAGAAACATTTTCTCTAGCTTCACAGAAATTTATTTTAAAATAAACTGGAGTTTATCTTCCTTACATACTACTCATACCAATATTTCAAGACATTTAAAAGTGTATCTTCAAACTGCATCTCTTCTGTATTGACTCAGGATTTTCTTCCTCATTTTCCAGTCCTTAGAAACACCAGGGCTTAGGGCTTGGCACTAAACCAAATTCCTGAGTTGGGACTCAGGCATTGCTCTTTTCTCTCTGAAATGCTCTTCCATTTTTAATCCCATATTTACAGGGCTCACTCCTTTAATTTCTTACAGTGTTTACTCAGACTTTACATTTATGATGAGGCTAACTCTACCCCCAGTTACAAAATTGAGCCCCAATATATCTTTCCCACTTCTCTTATTCTGCTCCAGGAGATACCACAGTCTTTAAGATGCTACCCAATCTATTTGTACAGTTGCTATCTATTGTTTACTTTCTCCACTGTACCAAAAAGTAAGAAAGAAGATGAGTTCTGAGTATTATTTATTTATATATCTTAAATGAATAAATAAGGGCCATACACATAATAGATGCTTGATAAAACTTTGCTTAAGACTGAACATGTAGGAAATTAAGGAATGCAAGGGATTTTAGAGATACAAAGGACGCTAGTGACTTTCTAATTCAAAATGTCCTATGGAGTTAGAGGGAATCCAGGATTTGCCAATGTCCCCTGGTCATCAATGATAGAAATGGAAATATAGTCTCATATTTCTTTCTTAGCAATTTCTACCAAAGCAAAGCAAAGTTTTTATTTTTTGATAAAACATGTATCTACTTACAAATATCAGGATGATACAGTTATTTCTGTGAGTTTTCAGTGTTCTTATTAATATTTTTACAATTACTGTCACACTGAAATGACACCCCAGTGCTCTTTCTGATTTGGGTGTCACTGAGTTATACCTAAGTTTATGACCTTTCATCAGGGATTCACCCTAGGCAAGCAGGCAGAATGAGTGATTACCAGCACCAAGGTCAGAATTATTAGTGTTGGAATGGGATTTGGCTCAGTCACTATAGTTAGAAGGAGATCACCCTTGTCTTCTGTCATTGCCTTTGACTGTGGAGATGGAAGACCACTGAGAATCACTGTTTTCTAATCATACAAATTAAGAAAGCTTCAGGCTGGGAAGGTGACTCAGTGGTAGAGTGCTTGCCTTGCATGCATGAGGCCCTGGGTTCAATTCCCCAGCACCACATAAGCAAAGAGCAAAAAGCCGGAAGTGGTGCTGTGGCTCAAGTAGTAGAGTGCTAGCCTTGAGCTGAAGAGCTGAGGGACAGTGCCCAGGCCCAGAGTTCAGGCCCCACGACCGGACCCCCTCCCCCCCAAAAAAAAAACAAATTAAGAAAGCTTGTTCAAACTGAAACTCTTATCACTGATTATTGGTAGTGTAAGAAGGAATTCTAGAAATCTATGATATCAGAAAAACAAAGAACTTCCCAGCATTGCATTGCGTACGTACATAGCAGTAAGAAGGCTCAACAGATCTGGAGGCCAGGATCCAGATTCTAATCCCATCTCTGCCAAGATGTCAGCAATCCTTTGGCCTAACCTCCCATAGAGATCGGCTTATAAGAATACATCATCATGCCTGGCCAGCTTTTAAATGTTTTATTTTCTTGTTGCTCCAAAAGAAATGTGTTTAAGTTGGTATTAACACTGTTAATTTATTTTTTAAAATTATTGCATTGTTTTACAGAACATTCTGTCAAAGATGGCATAAAGAACAGGCTGAGTCTTGTTAGAAGAGTATTCATTGGGTGATTTTATTATAAGCAATGAAGTCTTTTGTGGGATTAAAAAATTCAGGCTGTTATTTCAAGTTTTCCTTTTTTTAACATAAACAAAAATATTGTTAAGGTTCTTGTAAATAAGGAGAATAAGAGCTAGAGAGATTTAGGTTTTTTCTGAGCTTTTAATCCTCAGTGACTTACAAAGATGGAGCCTAGGAAACAGATTTCCTATAATCGATTTGGGTGGTCTCTCCTCTATCACTTAGATTACTATGAACGTCATTGATGCTCAGAGGAGGAAGAAACACAAAAAATTACAGCTACCTCATATGTGGAAACTGAATGCCTAGTTTGTATTTATCTCTACAACATTAATCTCGCCTTCTTTGAAAGAGACAGACTATTTAGGAATAATATAAATAAAGAATCAACAAAATGCCTCTTTTGGGAGAAATGACCCACACATCCTTCGCTGTTCACCTAATATGTAGCATTTCTCCCAATTAATCACATCACTGCAGAGACCACCATCAGAGTGCCTTCAAAACACCTCCTCTAAAAGTGAAGAGAAATGTAAAGTGCAGAACATCAAATAGAAATTAAAATGGAACTGTGAGTTGATTTGTTTCCCATTTAGAATATTCGGCAAAACTGTAAATATTTGGGGGAAAAGTTTCTAATCCTAATGTCTAACTAAAAACACAAGCTTACCTGTACTACCCATGAATGCTCCACTTCAAAGACAGAAAAAATACAGACATAAATCCCCAGAAGCCCTGGAAAATCCAGAGCACATCACTAACATAAAAAAATAAAACTTTCTGGAAGTTTTCAACCAAGTAGAAACTGTTGAATGGAAATTTCCAAACAGAGCCGGTGTACTTGCAAATACCTGTAGGTGAAAGAAAAGACCACTAGCTCTAAAAACAAAAAGAAAAACTTTTCCAGTAGAATTTTGGAATAACTCAAAAGATAGGGATCAGATACAAGGAGCTGGTACCAGCTACTCACTAATCATGGGCTCCAAAACCAGCCAGGTCAACCTCTCGTGTTAAGAGTTGTTGAGTCTAGCATTTGCACGAAGAGCACGTAGGGTAGGCAAATATTGCTGATGTTGACACAGGTATTTCTGAGTGACCACTGGACCCAATAAATGAGGTAATGATCCTCACGACTGCCACAGAGTGTCTATGAGTACCAATTCTTCCCTCAGTAAACAACAAATAACATCATGGACATAGGTCTAGTGAAAGCATAGCTCGTCTTTGTCATCAGAGTCACACAGACCCAGAGATCTTGAATCAGTGCATATATCCCCCCTTAATGGAAATATATTTATTATTTATTCTGAGAAGCTGAAATGCATATGGTAGCAATACTCACTCTTGTTTCACCTATGTACAGGGCTAGAAAGCCAATATGGTATAACCAGTTACTCGAGGAAAACTGTTTAAAAGAGAGAAAATAAACAAAACAGAATACTGAACATTATGTGGAAGACTGTCAATAGAACCAAAGGAAAAAATATAAATGAATCAAATGAAAAATAAATGAATAAAATTAATTACCATTGAGACATTTGGGCACTTCATTTTTAATGGGTGTATATGAAAGAGATGTGACCAGAAGTCTTGAGAATGAGAAATATTAGTGCTCAGATTAAAAACCCCAGGTAGAAACTGATTATTAGAACTGACCCAGATTAAATACAAAGTAATATGACAAACTGAGCAAAATGAAGTACCGCCTTGGTGACAGAAGAGAGTCCTTCAAATTTAAAAGAAAAAAATGTGAACTCCTGTGTCAGAATCTGAATGCTCTCTTCATCAGAAGAGGAAACTTGGACCCAGAGAGAAACAGTAGGGTTGTGTACGCGGGAAGGACCAGAAGCAAATAAAAGGAGAAGTTAGAGAGAGAGTCCTCAGAAGAAAATGAAATCAGTTCTTGTGTTGATCTTGGATTGCTAATTTCAGAACTGTCACAAAATAAATTTCGATCATTAAAGCTTAAAGCCACCCAGTCTGTAATAGTTTGTTATGATCAACTTTGCAAACAAAAATAACCCAATACTGTGGTTAGCATTGATACACAGATAGATTGATGAAGATGCATCATACTCATAAACTGACATGCTGAATTGAAACCTCTTTGTACACTACCTTAACACAATAAAAAAGAAATTAATAGATCAGTGAGAAAATATGACTGTTAAATACATTGTGTTACTTAAGAATGTACTATGAAGTATCAAGTATTTTAATGAATGTGATTATGAAAAAAGGAGAATTATTTATATATTATATATAATGGTCTCGTTAATTTTAAGAAGTTAGAGGCAAGCCAATAAAATCTAATCAAAGGTCTTCTTTTATCTGAGGGGTAGGGATGTCAGAAGAAAAGAAGACAACAATTAAAACTTACAAATACTGGAAAAAATAGAAGTAAATAAAAAACATCTAATCAACCCACTTAAGAGGAAGTTGATGAAATATGACAAATAGAACAAGAAAGTAGATGATGAAAAGACAGGAGCTCAGATAGCAGAATATATCCAGTCATATACTGTTTGTAAGAAATATGACAAAAACCAAGCATCATGGAGTCATTATGAATGAGAGTAGTTACAATATAAAGTCAAAACAACTCCTTAGAACATGCATGTCATTTTCAGGAAAAATGGGCTTCCAGAGAAAGTAAAATAGATACATTAAGGTGACAAAATTTATAATTCCCTACTAGATGCCACTGTCTTGAATATTTAAGCACTCAGCACTTGTCCTTAACATACAAAGAAGAAAAAGCCAAGTTATATATATATATATATATATATATATATATATATATCCTGTAAAAGACATATGTACTCAAACACCAAGGCTTTGAATATAGGCAAATTAAGCAGATAACAATGAAAAGACATGACCTGTCATCTCTCCATGTATCTACCTAGCTTTGTGACTGAGGAGCAATCGTTCTGTCCTGTACCTAAAGAAAATTTGTGTATATAAAAATTTACACATGCCTATCTGAATTTAACATCAAATAACAGAAACATGTCAAATCAAGCAGGGGAGGAGGAATTGAGTCTATGTCCTTACAACAATTATCTTGCTAATTCAAAAACAATTCCTAGGATATTAATCTTTAGCTATATATGTTACTCTACCTGGAATTTATAAATATGTATATATATATATATATATAAACAGACACATATTTACTATATATGTATTTTAAGTAGATTAATTAGTTCAATCTACAAGCCAGAATTGAATAATAACTAAAACAAAGAGGATATATAGTTATTTCCTAAGACTGCTATTAAGGCTAGACTCTTTAAGGAATATAGAGGATAAATACCACCAACTAAAAATGTGTAAGAAAAGTGAGTTATCTCTGAATATGTTAAAGGGATTTTGGAAGAAATCTCATTCACCTTGGGACCCAGACTTGCAAGCAAAGCCTATCCTGGTTCTTTCTCAAGGTGACTTTGAATGTAGTCATTTACAGTCAGGTATATGAAATGCCCTTCTTTTTTTTTCTTCAAATTCTCACATCTTTGACTTAAAACTGTAACTTGATTTTAATTTTTAGCAGCACACCTCTTCAACTGGAGGTCACTTTTCTCTTCCCACTTTCATTATATTTTGAAGGGTAAGTCTACTTTGAAGGTCAATTTAGATTAGCTCTTTCTCTGAGGGTCAACCTTTGCCTTTTGTGAGGTGCCTTCCTACCCTGCTTAATTTTTAACTTAATAACAACACGCAAGAACGTTTCTTTTACCATTTTGAGGGTTATTTTTCTACCATCTACAGTTGCAGATTCACAATTCAGTATTGTTTTCTCTCAGTGGTCAAGGTATCTCTGGTTTCAACATCTACATGTTCACTTTTGCTAAGCTTTAAATATGGGCTCATGATTCTTGCTACATAGCAAGAAGATGATGTATCCTGACTGTTCCTAACATGTTGGAGAAAAACCTCACTTTTCTTACCTATTCAGAGAAAAGTACATGGGATACTGGTAGTAGAGCCTTGAATCCATTCTTAAAACTGGGGTAAATCACTAAAATCATTTTGGCTTATCATAATCAGTGTTATGTTCTAGGTGTCACATCATACATTTGATTTCAACATACCAGGGAGCGTGATAGATTGAGAATTATTGCCCTAGTATATTACTTTGCATATTTCTGCTTAAAATACAAAAAATGGGCTGAAATTTAGGAAACTATTTAGTGTTTTTGCAAGTCTGCTTAGAGAACATGAATTTGATAAATATATTCAACAATTCTTACACATATGACCAGACCTTTTATGCATGAGGATATCTGTACATATTACTAGTTCTCACAAATATTCCCTAATACTTTTCTCTAAGGCTCCTGACAAAGTTCAACATAAGCAGAAATGAAAGATAATTGCTATGTTAGAAAAAAATCTGCTGACATGTAGTTTTTAACCTCCAAACCTCCCTGCTTTTTATTATTTTGGAAGTGGAGTCTAGCAAATTTTTCTCCCCAGATTGGCCTGAGCAGGTAAGATTACAGTCAAGAGCCAACAACTCTAATAGTGGCTCTTAACAGATTTCACAACAACATAAAAGTCCACTTTTACCCAAAAATAATAATAAAGAAAGAGATGTATGCATTTGCCTTAACTATGGTACATAAACTGATACTTTGAATCCACATTTTATTTTTGGATGCCAGTCCTGGGGCTTGAACTGGGGTCTGGGTGCAGTCTCAGGGTTTTTTTGTGTGTGTGTTTGTTTTTATGCTCATGGCTAGTGCTCTATCATTTGAGCCACAACTTCAATTCTGGCAGTTTTGGTGGAAAACTGGAGGTAAAAGTCTCAATGACATTACTACCTAGGCTGGCTTTGAATTGAGCTCTTCAGCTCTCAGCCTGCTAAGTAGCTAAGGTTACAGACATGAACTACTAGCATCTGGTTTGGAATCAAAAATTTTAATATAATTACAAGTATATATTTAACTTGGGGTATTTTCTCTTTATTTTTATGTTTTGCTAGTCCTGGGGCTTGAACTCAGGGCCTGGGTGCTGTCCCTGGTCCTCTTTGTGTTGAAGGCTAGCATTCTACCACGTGAGTCACAACACCACTTCTGGCTTTTTCTGGGTAGTTTAATGGAGATAAGAGGCTCATGGACTTTTTGGCCCAAGCTGGCTTTGAACCATGATCTTCAGAACTCAGTCTCTTTAGTAGATAGGATTACAGGTGTGAGAAACTGGTATCCAGCTTAGTTTCTCTTTTTGAAATGACATTTCCCCCTATTTCTCTATCCAATGAATGTTTGGAAAAATTTCTGCAGCACAAGTGACAGTTACTATATGGGCCAGGTCCTTGGCTATGTGGTAATATCCCATGGGGAATCAGCAGAGCCATTTGAGTGGCTTGTTAATACAAGTTGTCATTTTGCAAATTATGACTTCACTGCACTAAATGATAGCCCTGTACTTGGGTTAAGTGAGTATAAATCTAAAACACATTTCCTCTAGTAGAAGCTCTTAATGTACCATATTTCATTGGTCCATTATTCAATTATTCAGATTATCATCTTATTGTTTATGGTTGGTAAGGACAGACGTTGAACAATGTGTAAAAATCCATTTCTGTCTTGAAGTACCTGTCCAAGGCTGGCAGTGAGTGTCTCTGCATCACTCTGGGGTGCCTATGGCCATTCTGCATTGAAGAAACACGCTGAACTGGAATGAGACTCTTGTCATTCTCTGCCATACTTACCACTCTGAAGTTCATAGTTCTGGGAGCATCTCAAAGAACAGAACTGTATTTGTAGGGTAAGATTGGACTTTTCATCAAAGACAACTGGAGATTCAATGACATACTCTAGGTGATCCAAAAATCACAGGCAATCTCAATTTGACAAAGAACAATGAAGTCTTCGTGGATTTTGTCCTTGAATTGCTCACTCAAAATTAAACCCTATGACAGCAGGGTGCAGGTGGCTCTGTTTGTAATTCTAGTTACTCAGAAGACTGGAATATAGAGGACTGTATTCCAAGGCCAGTCTTAGTAGAAAGTCTTCACTACTGTACCTCCAAGTAACTAGCAAAAATGACATACTCCAACAGTAAATGCATAATCCAGGCGAACAAGCTGATCAAGTAGGAGGTCCTGAGTTCAAACTCAAATACCAGCCAAAGAAACAAAAAAGCAGCTGAACAAAAGAATCATATGAGATGTCTCATGCACACTTGTTTTACAGTAGGTAAAACAAATCCATAGCACACCTTTCACCATCTTGTACACTCAAGTGTTTGTTGCTACTCCCATTAAACTCATTGTTAAGCCATTTTGTGTGTTTTATAAAAAGTTGTCATTCAAACCACATTTGTACTAAAAACTACAGCATGGTGAACACAGTATACACAAAGCAACTTCTAAAGAACTAGATTCCAACAACCATCGGTAGGTGGTTTCTTTCTCTCTTCAATCTTCCTAAATGTCATGTTAAAACAAAACAAAACTCATAAGCATCAATTTATAATAGTAGCTTCTTGCAGCAACACAGAGTAAACTGCATGGCATGGTATACAGTGAAATAAACCAGGCAACTGGTCTTACTCAGATGTGGAGACTAAAAATGTTAATGTATTGTAGCAGAGAATGAACATAGAGTTGAAAAGAGAAGAGCAGAGAGAGATTTAAGGACAGACTGGTTATCAGGTACAAAAATACAAGTGGGTAGAAGGAATAAATTATAGTGCTTTATGGCACAAAAAAGTGATCACAATAGCTCATTATAGGTTTCAAAATAGATTAAAAAAGGGATTTTTGTTCCCAACACAAGAAATCACTAATGTTATGTGGGTATTATTATGTTAATTACACCACTTGATCATTACTTATTATGTACACTTACGAATATCATGCTGCACCAATAACTATGTACACTTATTTTGTGTTGCTAACAAATTTCAAACTACACCAAGTTCAAAAGTTGGGCTGGGCTGGCCACTGGCACCAGCTGGAAGGTCTTCAGAACAGCAAGGAATCACCCAGAGGCAGGCAAGAGAAGCGTCGGTGACTGACTGGAGTCCACGGGTCTTAATGGTACTGACGACCACAGAAGTAAAACCTAGGAAATTTCAGTTCTAACAATAATGATGTTCCTGAAGGGGCACATTTACATTTGAAATGTTCTATTCTGTACGTTTTGGTAGAAATAATTTAGGTCTAAAAATTCAACTCTAAGATCAAAACCATTTCAACACAGTGGCCAACTGTCATGAATAATAGGCCTCCAGGATCCCTTGTAGCTGTATTCATTCATCTGTGCCACAGGATCAAGGTTTAGAAAGTAGTTCATTTTCCATAAGCAATTAGAGACTTCTATAATTTGCAAAAAGAAGTGTTACAAAAAGTCTAAGGTGTAAAAGTTATCTATTCACTTCCTTTTGATTTCCTTAAAACTGAGTTTGGAGTAATGAAAGGATAAAAAGATATTAGTAATTAAAGGATAAAAGGATATTAATAATTCTTAAGAGAAATTCTATAATTCTGTGCCAAATTTCATTTTTCCCCCGTTTTACTGTTCCTGGGGCTTGAACTCAGGCTCTGAGCCCTGGTTGCTGTCCCGGGGCTTTTGTGCTCAAGGTGATTGTTCTAGCACATTAGCCACAGCACTTCAGCCACAGCTCTACTTCTCTCTCTCTCTCTCTCTCTCTCTCTCTCTCTCTCTCTCTGTCTTGAATTGGAGATAAGAGTCACAGACTTTACTGCTGGGCTGGCTTAGAACTATGATTCTCAGATCTCAGCCTACTCAGTATCTAGGATTGTAGGTGTGAGCCACCAATGCCTGGGAAAACTTCACCTTTATTTTTATTATTAATTTTTTGAACCTCCCATGATCCTGGATTGGCAGGATTAACATTGCGAAAATGGCAATACTGCCAAAGGCTATCTACACATTCAATATAATACCCATCAAGATCCCAACCTCATTCTTCAAGGAAATTGAAGAAGCAATTCAAAAATTCATATGAAAAAATAAAGATCCCATATCACAAAAGTAATCCATAGCAGAAGAAACAGTGCTGGAGGAATATCAATACCAGACTTCAAACTCTACTACAAAGCCATAGTAATCAAAACAGCTTGGTACTGACATAAGAACAAACCTGAGGACCAATGGAATAGAACTGAAAACCCAGAAATGAACCTGCAGACCTATAGCCATCTAATCTTCGATAAGGGACCTAAAAAAATAGAATGCAAGAAAGACAATCTCTTCAGTAAATGGTGCTGGCAAAACTGGTTAACTACCTGTAGAAAACTACAATTAGATCCTTATATATCACCTTGCACCAAAATCAACTCCAAATGGATCAAAGACCTCGGAGTCAAAGCAGACACTGAAAACATTACAGGATAGAATAGGAGAAACCCTAGGATTCCTTGGCACAGGCTGAAATTTTCTTAATAGAGACCCAGAAATACAACAAATCAAAGAAAGGTTGGACAAATGAGAGTGCATGAAACTGCAGAGCTTCTGCATGGCAAAGGACATAGCTAGCAAGATCAATAGAAAGCCCACAGACTGGAAGAGGATCTTCATTAGGTATACAACAGACAAGGGTCTTATATCTAAAATATGCTTTGAACTCAAAAAATTAAATCCTCCAAAAACAAATCCTCAAAGAAACAACCACCCCCATTAATAAGTAAGCCTAAAGACTTAAAGAGAGACTTCTCTGAAGTCAATTTGAAATAAAAAGAATAATTCTATTTATTCAAATGACAAGTTATCATGTAATTCCTTGACCATAATAATAGGGACTGGGTCCTAATATGCAATGTTGTAATTAGAACTCAACTTCCAATTTCATTCATGATGATCAAAAGTCTTATTAATCTTTCATATGATGAACAACACAAATGAAGCAACTGGTTTCTTTAAAGTCATTCCTGTTTGGTATCATACATTCATTAAAATGGAGCAGGCAATTATTTTCATACTATAAAGATAGGTGTTTAAAAACATAAATTTGCTTTGTGTAAAGTACAGAATTCCTCACATTCCTTCATTGTCCCTAGTTGTTAGTAGAAAATAAATGTACAATCTACCCATAAGTCTTTTTTTTTCCTGGGTAATCTTTTAAATAGCAGGCACTCTAATTGAATTCAGGTGGTAGCCATCAGTGAGCTAAATCTTGACTGAGATTAAGATGAATGACAGCACTGCATGCCAAAGACCCATGGCCCCAGCAAGAAATGAGAAATTAATGAGATCAGCATTGGTTGTATGACTGAGGAAAAAAAAGGAAAATATTTAAACTCATGTGAAAAATATCTTAAATCTGTCTTGTTCTGTACCTTTAATATCCCCAGTCTCTGAGGATCGACCATGTAGAACCAGAATCGGACAGTACACACTCCAAGGCTTGCTGGGAAGTACTTGGTGGTCATGATTCTTGCAATGGACTCTTCTTTGGACCCAGAAGAATTGACATACAGGAAGTATTGGCCACTACCTGTGAAAAAGATTAATACCAGTTTTTCTTTTCAGTGTAGAAATACATTCTACAGAACAGGATATAATGCATTTTAGCAACATACAAGTACTATTTTCTGCATTCACTCACACACAAGCACAATTTGGTTTTTGGTGAATCACCTATCCATAACATTCTGCGCAATAAAATAGTGGTGCTCTGATCACTTTGGCACATAACTGCTGCACAAACATTTGTGTTACGTATGAAGGTGCTTTTTTTTTCGTAGTTTCTTTTCTCCTAGTTGCTTTATTTCAACTGTGTGTACCCAGAACAGATTAGAGTATACATTGGGGTGTTTATTGATATTGTATCTCAATTTCTATTGTTCTGTCTCCTGTGCTGAACAAAGAAGCAGCGAGGGGTTATAACTCCAGGGAACTATGATTCTTTGTGTCATCATGCTATTTATTTTTTTTTAAATAACTTTTGTGCTCCTCAGTTACCTTAGCACATGGAAGAACTCTATGTAAATTCAGTTGGATTGGTTTCTGACATCATTGTCAAATTTATCAAGCTATTTTACTGATTGTGGAGATACACATATTGATATGTCTATATGTACATAGTCTATCAATACTATTGAAGCGTTTTCTCATTACTAGCCTTTTTTTTCCCAATGGCATAAGTAATGGATCAGTAACAACAACTTCCCCTTTTCTTTTCTTTTCTTTTTTTTTGTTGTCGTTGGTCGTGGTGCTTGAACTCTAGATCTGAGCACTGTCCCTCAGCACTCTACTACTTGAGACACAGTGCCATTTCCTTCACTTTTGATAATTAGTAACTTGTGTTTCCTCTTTCTTATTTTGGTTAATGTGCTTAAAATGCTTTCAATTTTATTGATCTTTTCAAAGGTCTAATATCTAGTCTCACTATTTCCTCTATTGATTTTTTAAAATATAATTTCACTAATATCTCTTCCAATATTTATTTTTTTCCTGCTTACTTTGGATTTAAACTTCTCTTCATTTTCTACCTCCAGATATTAAAATTTAGATTATTGAGATCTTTCTTCTCATCATGTAAATGCATCCAATTTCAGCTGTGGCTGAAATTAGGAAAGCAACTCCATTTGTTATAGCCCCACAAAAAATAAAATACCTAGGAATTAACTTAACCAAAGAAGTGAAGGACCTCTATGATGAAAACTTTAAAATCTTGAAAAAGGA
>NW_012267240.1:12567949-12593781 GCF_000151885.1 Dipodomys ordii
TGGACCTGTTGCAACAATGAGAAGTACAAATTGTCATGTCAAAAACGAGCTTTACAATGTCGGTGGGGGGGAGGGGGGAAGGATTGGGTGGGGGGGAGGGGGAGGCTGGGAAGGGAGGTGAAGGGTAAACAAAGGAGGAGGTTGCAATGCTTGGTAAGAAATGTATGCATTACCCTGCCCATGTAATTGTAACCCCTCTGTACAGTAAGTTCACAAATAAAATTAAAAACAAAAGTCCCAAAGAATCATAGGCTCCATAGTTTCCCTCATTTGTAATAATTATTATACGTCTAGGATAGTCTTAGCAGATGAACAGAATTGTTCAATAGCTATATACATATGACCATTTAAGATGATGTTAAGCAAAATGAACTCCAAAGACGTGGAAACAAGAGGTTTTTCCTTATTGTTGTTGTTTTTAATGTACTATGTGCCCTTTTTTCTCTTTTTTTCCCCTATAGTTTATCCTCTGTTGTTACTGTACTTGATTCTGGTTCCCTAAGTATTTTATATGTGTTTATCTGCACGAGGGAAGGGAACAACAAAATGGTGAGACAAAGAACAAAGGGAAAACCTGTGCAACAGCGACACTCACAAGACAGTATGTCAGAAATGAAATGTAAACTTGAGGGGGGAGTGGAGAGCAGGACAAGTGGGAGAAAAATGAAGGGGTAACAAGTTTGACAAGAAATGTACTCACTATCCTATGTATGTAACTGTACCCCTCTGTACAACACCTTGACAATAAAATTAAATCTTAAAAAAAATTTCCTACTGCTTTACCTGAAATCCACAAATTTTGATGCTTTCTTTTAAATTTAGTTAAATATTTAAGGCATTTCTTGAGATGTTTTTTCTTTGACTCATATGCTACTTATTTTGTTTCTTCTTTTTTTTTTTCAGTGGTGGTGAAATTTTAATTCAGTGCCTTACTTTTGCTAGGCACATACTTTACCACTTGGGACACACTTCCTGCCCTGACAAATGTATCATTAGGGTGGTTGTTTAATCTCTATGTTTTTGCGGTTTAACATCTATATTTCTGTTGTTGACTTTTAGCTTAATTCCACTGTGATCCGAGATCATGATTTGTATGTTAATTCTTTTAAATTTCATAAAGGTACATTATCAATGCCCACAATATGGTGTGTCTTGGTGATGATTATGTGTGAACTTCAGAAGAATGTGTATTCTGTTATTGTTGCATAAAGTACTATACCGATGTTATTAGATCCATAGGTGATTTTGCTTTTCAGTTCAACTACAGCCTTCCTGATTTTCTGTTGGACATATCTGTACTTTGCTGATAGACACATTTAATTTTCCAGTTTAAATAGTGGACTCAAATACCATCCCTTGAAATTTGATCATGCTTTGCTTAACAATTTTGAGTTTTCTGATAATAGGCACTTATTAAGGATTATTTTATTTTTGAGAATAATGATAATATTATTACTATGTAATATTCCTGTGTATCTCTGATAGATTGCTTGCTGCAAAGTCTACCTTGAACTAACCCACTCTTTTGATTAATGTTGCCTTGGCCTCTCTTTCTCTATCCATATCAGACTTTTAACTTATGTATGGCTTTGGTTTTTTTTGTTGGCCGTGGGGCTTGAACTCTGGGCCTGGGCGCTGTCCCTCAGCTCTTCAGCTCAAGGCGAGCGCTCTACCACTTGAGCTACAGCGCCACTTCCGGTTTTCTGGTGGTTTATTGGAGATAGGAGTCTCACAGTCTTTCTTGCCCGGGCTGGCTTTGAACCGCAATCCTCAGATCTCAGCCTCCTGAGTAGCTAGGATTACAGGCGTGAGCCACCAGCGCCCGGCTTATGTATGTTTTTATATTAAATGTAGGTTCTATATTGACAATAGATATCTAGCTTTTTTTCTATCTGACAGTTTTTGTGTTTTAACTATTGAATTTAGACTATTAATGTTTAAAGTAATTATTTACAGAGTGGAATAAATATCTACCATAATTGTTACTTCTTTGTATTCTTTGATCATTTTAAATCTTTCAGGTTTTTATTTATTTCTTAATTATTGCTCCAACTATATATTTTACATGATTCCAACTTTTATCTTCTCTTAGTATATTACGTATACATCCTTAAACCCACCTTTTTCTAGTAGTTGATTTTCAATTTGTAAAATAAATTATACTTAACCCAAGTCCTCCTTAAAATATCCTAATAACTCTTGGTGAATGAGCATGTTTGGCTGATGGAGGGCTTCTATCTGATTCCCTGTCTCTTATTACATTGCTGGTCATTTCTATTCCACTTGGCCACTTAAGTTCTGTCTAAATTGATTATTTTGAGGACAAAGACTTTTAAGAAGAGAATGCACTATAAGAACTTTAAAACGAGTACTTTTCTATTTGCCTTACTGAAAGCTGAGAAAATTTATTTCTGCTTTCAATATAAGAACTCGAGAGAGCTCTTAAAGATAAAACTCACAAGGGTGCGTGAGGGAGACCCCTAGGACAAGATAGCCCTGGAACATGTCTCTGCAACTTTTCCTCATTGAGGCTGATGTTATTGCTCAATGATGGCTTGGGGGTCTCTGTTCAGGTTTTTTTGTCCAAGTGAGCTGGGCTCTCTGTATCCACCCCTTCATTTCTCCAGTAACAGGGACACTGGCTTTTCCTGTGATCGTGTGTCTCTATGAATCTAAAAAGAGTTATTGATTTCCAATTGTTCAGCTTTTTAATTTATTTTACTTTTTTGTTGTTATGCAGATGGAAGTAAGTCTTTCCAACTTTCACACATATTGGGTAGGACCTAGAAATGATTTGGATATTTTATTTTTTGTGGGGCTATTATGAATTGAGTTCCTTTCCTGATTTCAGCCATGCTTTTCTCATTGTTGGCATACAGAAAAGCCATTGATTTTTGAGGGTTAATTTTATAACCAGCTACTTTGCCAAAGTTTTGAATCAGCTTGAGTAATTTGGGAGTGGAGTCTATGGGATTCTTTAAATACAAGATCATGTCATCTGCAAAGAGGGAGAGTTTTATTTCATCTTTCCCTATTTTGATCCCTTTTATGTTTGCATCTTGTCTTATTGCTGTAGCTAGACATTCTAATACTAGATTGACGAGACGTGGAGAGAGTGGACATCCTTGTCTGGTTCCTGAGTTAAGAGGAAATGGCTTTAGTTTTTCACCATTTAGGTCCCATGGTTTCCCTTATTTGCAATAACTAGTATACGTCTGAGACAAGCAGAAATGGTCAGATAAGTTGATGTTAGGCAAAATGAACCCCAAGGTAAGGACTCAAATGGTTTTTCTTTCTTGCTATTGTTTCTAAAATATTTATAATATTATTTCTTTGTTGCTTTGTATGTCCCTCCCCGATGGTATAACCACTGTTTTCACTGTATTTGATGTTCGTATAATTTGTGGAGGGGAAGGGAAAAAACAAATTGTTTAAATAGGGATTCAGGTGAACCCATTGCAATAATGAGATGTACAAGACATTATGTCGAAAAACAAACTTTACAACTTTGGCGCGGGGGAGGGGGAGAGGGAAGATGGGAAGAGATGGGAAGGGGAAACAAAGAAAGAGGCAACAATGCTTGATAAGAAATGTACTCATAGTATTTTCACAATAAAAAAGAAAAAAGAAAAAAAAGAAATGTACTCATTACCTTGCTCATGTAATTGTAACCCCTCTGTATTTTCCACATAAAAAATAAATAAATACAAGATCATGTCAAAAAAAAAAGAGAAAGAACTGATTTGGATATAGTTTCTAAAAACTTTTTATTTGAAAATATTCCACTTAGAGTGGTTTCTAAAAACTAGAAAAAGAATCTCGATTGCAAAAAAAAAATCAACACACATAACCTAAGAAATATTGCAATAGCATTTTCCTCGATATAAAGAGTAGGAGTGGGACAAACAAACAACTAGCAAAGTTTCTTCTGCAGCTTTGATAAGCGCTGTTCTTTCTGGAATTCCCTTTGAAATATATGATATGTACTAGCAAGTATTAGATCAGCAAAACTGAGGACAGAATTTAGTTCTTTCATGTAAAAATATTTCTTAAAATTTACATTTTGTTTCAAAGACAGCACCTCTGTATTTCTTTTTTGGAAAATCAAGATGTGCGTTTCACATTTCAAAGATACACATGCACTCTATAAAAGTTACTAAGACCTTTTGAAACATATTTATTCTTTTGAAACATATTTTAAATCCATGCTACCATTAATTAAATAAGAATACCTAAGTTCTCTTATTCACATCTGGGGACTTCTAATATGTATTTATTTATGCTTTAATCCGATAATTTAAAAAGCTGGATAAAAAATATCCAATGAGCTATAGTAACTTTTTAGAAAATGGTTGTATAAAGGAATTACAATTCAATGTATCCAAGCATCCAGTGCTTCAGTTTAGAATCGCCCTTCTATCATTCTCTCCATGCTGCCTGCCCCTTCCACCAGACTCATTTCACATTTACTACGTCTGTTATCACATTTGTACATTGAGCATTCTTTCTGTATTTGTCACCTGTCCAGTTTCTCATTTATCCACTCCCTTCCTAAGCTCCACCCCTTCCTGTTAATCATTTTGTGAAACTGTCTGTTAATTATTCCAGAGGTTGACTCCTTAGAGGAATGGAAGAATATCCCTGGAAATACATTCCTCCTGTATTGTATGAAGAAATTGCCTTGCAACAGACCAAAATAAGTAGCTAATTAGCTAATTCGTTTGTATAAAGTTATTTTATATTCACAGCTTAACTGTTAAATGATATAACCGTATAATGAAACTCCACATACATCAATCTAAAAAGAAAAGACCATTTTAAATTCAGAATATAAGTTTTTTTCAAGCTTAGTACTAAAATGACATGGACATTAAAATATGTAAAGCAGGAAGAACAGGAGTAATTATGTTCTTCAACTCAAATTTAATCAGTTTTATAAAGTTTGGAATTGAACTGTGATTTGAAACTTGATGTTTTAGTAAGTTTATTCCTCTAACTGCATAAATATGTTAGAACTTTTCAACTTCAGGTGTTTCTTCTGCATAATCTTAGTCCTCTATTTTTATGGTGCTATGCTTAAGGTTACAACCAATATGAATTAATTCTTAATGCTCTGCCGTTTGTCAGTGCCTTTAAACTCTAGAGTAATTTAAATTACAACACTCTTGGGGACTTGAAAATTTGTCAAAGTACACCAAACCAGAGGCTATATCTTGATTTAACTTACTCAATGTTTAAGTCTAAACAACTTAAAAGTAATAGGTACAAATAGAAACAATAGCCTTTGTAATATATCATTCCCAAATACCCATCAGTTAGTTTCTACTGAAGTACGTATGTACCTATGTTGGACAGTGCCGAAATAATTTTTTTTCAAATTTTGTATTATTTTATTACTTTCTTTTTCTTTTTTTATTGTGAACATACTGTACAGAGGGGTTACAATTACATGGGCAAGATAATGAGTACATTTCTTATCAAGCATTGTAGCCTCCTCCTTTGTTTACCCTTCACATCCCTTCCCAGACTCCCCCCACCCCCCACCAAATCCCCCCCCCCCCACCAAAGTTGTAAAGTTCGTTTTCAACATGACAACTTGTACTTTTCACTGCTGCAATGGGTCCACCTGTATCCTTGAAATTATTAAATTTTGAATTCCAATTTATCATCATCTTCATTTCCCATCTAATACTGATTTTCTCCAGTAACTTGTTTTTGGCACAGAAACTACTGGAACCAGTTTTGCAGAGATATTATTAAAAGGTATGGCATGCAACCTGTTTGTTTTGTAATGGTACCTCACAAAATAGTGTAAAGCGATAAATTATTTCTTACTGATGATAACCTATTATTTCATTACCACAAAAAAGTAGATCCCACATAGTGTATTGCAGTTTCCATATTGAATTTTTGGTCTTATAAAATCCTATAATTAAACACAAAAATCATAAGATCAATTCCTAGTGCCAATGTTAATGCATGTCAGTGTGAAACTGTAGCTATTTTAATATAAGAATGAAAAAGGTTGCATGGAATTATACAAGTCATTATTGTAAATTAATTTTTGACAATTCTGTGTGTGTGCATGTGCATGCACATGTGCGCATGTATGCATGTGCTTTATACTCTTACATAGCTTTTCCACTCATGGCTGGAGCTCTACCACTTGAGCCACACCTCTACATGTGACTTTTTGCTATTTACCTTGGAGATAGAGTTTCACACATAATTTCTGCCTGGGCTGGCTTTGAGTGATCCTTAGATCTCAGTCACCTGAGTAGCTAGGGTTACCTGGCCTCAGCAGGTAATTGACCTTGTAATTTTTAATTCTGGAACTACATTATCAAAGACTGACTTTGGAAGGGGACAATTTATTGTAATGCCATGTTTTTCTGTTGAGATTCATAAAAGTGAAAAGAGCTTAGGCTCTTGAGAATATGAATAGAAATATACAACTTACCCAGAAACTATGTACTGTATCACCAAGTTTTAACACCTATTGTTATAGAAAACGGCTTAAGAAATAAACTCATTCTTTATCTGGAGCTTAAACTAGACTCATTTTTAAATACATAAACTTTCAGTTGTTTTATTGAAATCTACCTATTTCTATTTACAATATCCTTGAAGAAGGTCAGCTTGGCTTCCACACCATTAGGAATTTGTTAAAGCCAATAATAAAGATAAAATTTCTCTCTGGCATTATGTATTTGGGATTTAATAGTGAATCCTCAGACCAGTTCACTTCTTTGTTTCTTTTTATGCTGGCCCTGGGGCTTGAACTCAGGGCTTGGGTGCTGTATGTGAGCTTTCCTTTGAAAGTTAGAATTCTACCATTTGAGCCACACCTTCATGTCCAGGTTTTTTTGGAGAAAAGAGTCTCACAGGCTTTCCTGCATGGTCTTCGAACTGTGATCCTTATATCTCAGCTTCCTTAATAGATAGGTTACCAGTACTCAGCTCATTTCACTTTTTGTTTTTTGTCCGTTGTGGGTCTTGAACTCTGGGCCTAGGCTCTGTCCCTCAGCTCTTCAGCTCAAGTCTAGCACTCTACCACTTGAGCCATAGAAACACTTCTGGTTTTGGTGGTTAATTGGGGATAAGAGCCTCATGGACTTTCCTGTACGGGATGGCTTTGAACCGAGATTCTCCTATTTCAGCCTTCTGAATAGCTAGGATTACAGGTGTGAGCTACTGGCGCCCAGCTAACTCATTTCATTTTTAAATATCTGATTCTAGAATAATCAACAGTCTTCAGAGGACAGGCATTTGTAGCATTACTTTTTAAAAAAAGTGTATGTGTTTGATTTGGAGCTATTTCACATTTTTCTATGCCATTTTAAAAACCAATCAATTCATATATATATTTTTTTTTCTTTTTTTTTGGGTCCAGTCGTGGGGCCTGAACTCTGGGCCTGGGCGCTGTCCCTCAGCTCTTCAGCTCAAGGCTAGCGCTCTACCACTTGAGCCCCAGCGCCACTTCCGGCTTTTTTCTTTTTGCTTATGTGGTGCTGAGGAATCGAACCCAGGGCCTCAGGCATGCAAGGCAAGCGCTCTACCACTGAGCCACCTTCCCAGCCCCTCAATTCGTATATATTAGGGTACTATGTACTTGATTTAGTTTAGAAAGCTGTATCATATTAATTAAATAATACCAGATGTAGTATTCTGGAAAATAGCACTCATTAAATATGTTTGACTTTTTCCTCTTTTCTCACTCTATCCCCAAGTATTTTATGCACACTTTGTCTAGTACTTCACTTTTGTTTGTACAGATTTTATGATTGCAAATTCTTAAGATTCTATGAGTACAGATTTTATATTTCATACTTAGCTATGATCAGGCATAGATTTACAAATAATTTTCAAGTTTTACTTTGAAAAAACACTCTTTGAGAAACTGCATGATTTTGAAAACCGAGCAACAGTTAGGGACAATTATAAGTAGTGTAAACAGCTCCAGAGTGTACTTGGTTCCAATCACAATGGTAACTTGTCATTAGAATGCTCCAAATATATCGGCCACAGATAGGAACCATCAACACAGGTCATGTAATTTTTGGGTGCCAGCAGAGAGCAACAGGTTTAATTTGTCTTTTAGATATGGCTCATTACAATCTTAGTCTTAGAAAATGTTTCATGGAGCTATTGTGTAATACATTTGACATTTCTTTGTTTTAAAGGACAGCTAATACTTTTGAAAGACAGCTGTATTTTTACAGTGCAGTGCCCTGGGAAGAATCATATTCTCTTGCACTGGGGTCAAATCACAAAAATGAGTTCCCACTTAAAAGGACCTGCATTCACTCTCTGCTTTAAATTGGAGGCAATTTTCATCCCTTTTTTTTCCTGGTCATAAAAATAAAGCTGCCTAATGATTCTAAAATGCTATGCGATATGTTTTTCCCTTTCGAAACAGGGAGGGAGGACTGGCTGTTTTGTTCTCTACAACCTCTGTAATTTCTGCCTGTCCTTCACTCTAAAATAGAAGGGTGCGTAATGACGATCGGTTCAAATGCCCTCAATTTCTTTGTGGACTCTCATTCCCCCCCCCCAGCTTTCCAAGGGGCTGGCTGTTCATGTCTGCAATTTTTCCAGGCTGTGGCATCTAAACATGTTCTGAGAAAACAAAAGTTTCTTCTAAATTGTCAAAATGGACATCATATTGGTGACATTCCTCAGGGAAAATGAATTTCCATCATGATATTTGATAACAAGGTCTATTCCACATTACTTCTATTTATATTATATGCATATATATTTACTATCATTAAGTCATTGGGCAAAGGGGCTTTTAATTCAGCATGCCAGTTTAGGAGCACAAGGCAACTTGATCAATGTCACTCTCTCATCATTCTCCCCCCTATCTCCCAACCTTACCCACTGCCTCAAGTGCCTTGGTTCTATTTCACATATGTGGGCTGGATACTATAACTGCATTCACATTACTTTCATTTGATTTGGGTGGAGCTGTACATTGACTGGATTATGGTACTTCTTTATTTCTACTTTTCCCAATGTTTTATTCTTTAGGTATTAGTCTCTTTTGAGATGGATTATTATCTGTTTAGATAAAAAGTACTTTTCACCAGAAGGTCTCATTTTAATAGCATTAACTGTTAAGCTTGATACCACACACTTTCCCTGAATAGCATCCATCAGACTGAAAATGAAGCTTCTAGTTGTGACAAGCCTGGACAGGGTTTCATCTCATTTTGATTTCCTAATTTGCTCAGTGGTAAGGATAATTCACTCCCATGAATGGAATTAATTTGCACTTCCTATAGATTTATTTATTTATTTTTTGCAATTCTGAGGTTTGAATTCAAGGCCTCCAATTTGTTAAGGCAGGTACTCTAGTATTGATATGTATATGTGTGTGTGTGTGTGTGTGTGTGTGTGTCTATATACATACACACACACACACACATATATATGTATATATTTGTTGTTTGTTTTTGTTTTAGCTAGTCGTGGGGCCATAACTCTGGGCCTAGGTGCTGCCCCTCAGCTCTTCAGCTCAAGGCTAGCGCTCTACCACTTGAGCCACAGCACCACTTCAGGTTTTTTCTGCTTACATGGTGCTGAGGAATCAAACCCAGGCCTCATGCATGAAAGGCAAGCACTCTACCACTGAGCCACCTTCCCAGCCCTGGAGCTATATATTTATCCTTTTTGTCCACTGGTTCTGCGATTTGAACTCAGAATTTTGGCTTCCTACTTGGTCATGTTCCTGGAACACAAACCTTCTCTGTTTTCCTTCTCAGTATAGTATGAAAGGCACATACCACCAGGCCTATGTCTTCATTGAGATGAAGTTTCAATGAAGCCTGCTCAGGCTGGTTTAAAAACATGACCATCCCAATCTCGGGCTCCCATGCAGCCAGGAGGATAGGCTCATGCCACCACATGTGGACTAGGTTAAGAGTGTGTCTGATGAACTTTTTGTGCCCAGTAGGACTTTGAATTACATTTCTCTTATTATCAGCCCATCTAGTAGCTAGGACTACAGATGTGAGCCACTGGCTAGGAATCTGAAACCTCTTAATCCTCATCCTGAAAGATACCAAAGAACTTAATGTAACACTTATTTGTTAAGATATCATGGGAATGGTGCCTTGGCTTATAACTTTAATCCCATTTGTTAAAATGTGATTGGCAAGAAAACAGATTTTGTAGTCATGCAAAAAGGAGGAACTAATAAAAGAAATTGTAAACACTTTTCTTTATATAATTGGAAACTTACCAAAGGGTCTCAGTGGTTTACATTTCAGATCTATTTTTCTTGAAGGAATGTAGTCACCAGGGGACCTGGGATGTCCTCAGTTGATCCCCAGACTCTCTCTCCTTCCTTCCTTCCTTCCTACCTTCCTTCTTTCCTCCTTTCCTCCTTCCTTCTTCTTTCTTTTCCCTTTTGTTTCTTGTTTCTGTCTTTCTGTCTGTCTCTGTCTGTCTGTCTCTGTTTGTCTGTCTGTCTGTCTGTCTCTCTCTCTCTCTCTCTCTCTCACACACACACACACACACATACATACCATGCACCAATTAGTACTGGCCAGAATGGCAGAAGTGATAGCTGTAGGTACTAGAGATATTGGCTTCAATTCAAATTCCGACTACCACTTATTTAGGATATGACCTTGTCAACTGATTTAAATTCGCTAAGACTCAGAAACAATAAAGGATAATTATAGTAAGTAACTTAGTCTCATGGGGTTGTGGTAAAAATTAAATGTTATACTACATGTAGGATGTTCTGAAGAAAATTGCAAATTAGTGCTATTCTTCTGAGAATTTTTGAGAAGAGACATAAAAAGGACTCAGTGGCAACAAGAAAATTACTATCGAGTTATTGATTAGATAACTACTGTAAGAAGACACTGTGTCTTCCATTTGGATGTTAGAGAGATGGGTAAGATATGATGGGGGAAAAGGAGAAACAAAGCCCAAGAATTTAAATAAATGTAATGCCACATGCTGTTTAGAAGACAAGTGCTGAGTTAGACATCCTGTGCTTTTGATACTTGAACACTGCGACTTTAGGAAACTCTTCAAGTCCACCATCTCACCTTTACTATCTATTCAAGTGATAATAGTGTGTACACACTCTACCACAGGGGATGTAGCATAATCTTAAGCATGCAAGACCAAATATTGATATAGATTATAAGTGCTATGTAGTTCAATAGATAAAAGATGGATTCAATTTGGCAAATGAGGAAAGACTTCCAAAAGGGTACATATAATAACAAGGAACTACAAGTGAAAAACCTTTATTTTATTTTATATTTCCTAATTATGAAGATACCTCAATGGAAACTCACATAGAACAAGGAAGATAAAAACAAGAATAACATAGACAACTTCCTTCTGACATCTACTGCAATAGCAAAGGGTAAACCCAATCTAACTCTCAGGTGTTAAGTATAAAATGACATATCAACATTTTAGTACCTCAGTTCCTTTTACTTGGTAATCAATGTATTCTATCAATAAAAAATTTCATGTCCTTCTAAAACAATGATATGAACAAATGTTGATCTTGAACTTCCCCATGGCATATCTGTGGTAGCAGAGAACAGTTTGCAGGAGAATGGGCCCATACCTGCAATCCTAGCTCTTCAGGAGGCTGAGATTGGAAGCCAGCAGAAAAAGTTCCCTAGACCTCATCATCAAAATAACCAGCAAAAACACCATTGGAGGCATGACTTATGTAGTCAAGTATCATTCTAGTGAATGAGAAGCCTGGACTTTAAACCCCAGTGCTTCCAAAAAACAGTTTGGGTCAATTTCTCAAGTACAAGGCAGTGAAATACCTCTCAAAAGTTGCAGAACTGGGAGTCATGATTTAGGACTATACATACTTGGTTAATATGAAGAATGGCTTGGTTAATGAGGATATGTGCATTGTAGATGAGTTGCCTTGACATTTGTAGTCACTCAGGAGGGAGTTAGGGTGGCTAGTAGAAATTCAAAGAAACGGAAATCTATAGTGGGTTGAAATGGGGGAGTGCAGGGAAGTTGGGAGGGAGAGAATGAGGGAGTGGGTGACACTGTTCAAAAGGAAATGTACTCGTTACCTGACTTATGTTACTGTAATCCCTCTGTACATCCCATTTCCAATAAAATTTATAAAGCAAAAGAACAGGCAATGGAATTTGCAAGGGAGCAAAAATGAACAGTGTTAAGAGAGAGAATGACAACTGAAATGCTAGGCTGAGAATGTAGAGATTCTCTGTTAAGGCAAGACGCGTTGGAATTTGGAGACGTGGCTTGAGGATAATGTCAACTGCCTAACTAGCAATGGACAGTGTGAGGCCAGAGTGTGCACAGAATGTCCTGGTTCCAGAGGATTTGCCAAGTCAGACCCCCAAGAGAAGGAAGTGTTGGGCAAACAAGGACACAGAGGAAGCGATGTGAAGACCCAAGTTAGAATAATGGGCAAGACTCCCACTCAAGTTTTAAAAGTAGGAAGAAAAATGAATAAGCAGCAATATAGTATCAGGGGAAAATAATGAATCTACTGTCAGGAAAACACAGGTTAAAAATGTCAAGGAATCTTTATAATGATCCCAAGTTCTGAAAGCGAGCTACACTATATCCATGAAGGCAATAATTGTATTTTATTTCATAAACAATTATTTCTATATGGCTTCCATGAGTGACCTTAATTTTGGTGAAGAAATCTTTAATTATTCATGTTTTCTTTCTCTTCTTTTTGTGCATCAAAAGTGGAAGAAAAATGTGGTGTTTGAAAACAATGTAATGAGTGGTTTAATATTTAAAGATAACAAAATAAATAAAAGATAATGGGAATAAACACCTGAAGAGAGAAAAGGATAAATGTAATGTGTTTTACTGAAAAGTAAAGTCTGTAAATACAAATACATTTAGTAAATCCATTTTGGAAAACGATAAGCTATATCTGGATACTCAAAAACAAATAAATTAAATAACTAGAAATATTTTCAGATCATTTACTTAAAAAGTTTATTCTTGTCTTTCAGGATTCATGAGAAATAATTCATATGCTTTCCACTCAATAATGTTTCTCATATGTTTTATTATTTTTTAAAGTAAATACAATTTAATGTATTTGCTATTCTTGGAAATCTTATTTTTTGGGGGGGTCCGGTTGTGGGGCCTAAACTCTGGGCCTGGGCGCTGTCCCTCAGCTCTTCAGCTCAAGGCTAGCACTCTACCACTTGAGCCACAGCGCCACTTCCAGCTTTTTTGTTTTTGCTTATGTGGTGCTGAGGAATCGAACCCAGGGCCTCTTGCATGCAAGGCAAGTGCTGTACCACTGAGCCACCTTCCCAGCCCCGGAAATCTTTTAAATGAGTAGACAAACAAGCCAGAATAAAGCAAGACAGAGAAAATAGATTTATGGCAAGAAAACAGCTACTGGAATACGAAATAAGGGAAAAGGTACATTGTTTGTTTTGAGGCATTCTGTATAGACAAAAATGAGAAAGAATGATGTCAATTTCAGAAGAAGAAAAATAGAATAACTATCAGTTGCTCCACATTTTATTCCAGTATAAGAGATTTTGAGAAAGTCATGTGAGGCTGCAGAGATCAATAGGTGGAAATACAGACTGTTGCTTCAGAATGACATAGCTCCAACACGTTTGTTTTAACAAGTGTGTTCTTTCTTACTGAGGTGAGTTATGCATCCTTGCAGGCATTCTTTTCCTGTAAAACTTCAAGGTCTTGTGAAGGTTAAGCTAAAGGATCTGTTTAAAGCCTTGTGTCCAGTAATTAGCACTCAATGAACAGTAGCTTTTGTGTTACCAAGTTATTGACAGACATGTATTATTGAGGCATCCCTTAAAAAAAGATATCTACTTTGGTTGTTATTCTTGAAATTCAAGAGACAAAATGTAACAGATTTTTCTGTATAAAGTAGACCCTTAGTAGACTTTTATTTCACATTCAGGGTTTATCATTGGAATAATATATAATTTTCTTACATATCAGTCTATTTATTTCTAAAAATAATATTAAAGTTTGTCAAAAGATATACTAAAGATAGTTACATTTTGATATTTATACTATTCTTCCTTACCCATTTATTCTATTATCCAATTAATTCTCCTTGATAAAGTCAACCTTCACATAATTTTTACATGCCTTGGTGACATATTAAGAGAGAAGTCAGAGTAAAGGAAAAATAGAAAACACAATTAAGGTAAAATGAGAAATAAATGTGAAGTCTTCCATGTGACTTGGTTAAATTATTTAACCTTTTACCAAACAGCATGTCCCACATCCCAATGTTCAAAAAAAATGAGTAACATATGCAAATCTTCTTATATAGTATCTAACTCTTAGGAAACTTGTAACAGATGTTAGCTTTCTACCTCTAAATCCCTTTGTGTTGTTTTCTTTCCTTTTGTTTGGAAAAGAAACATTTTGATTGGATTTGCGTGAATGCATGGGAACCTTTTTCTGCTATCCATGGAGAAAACATCTGTAACATTAAAATAGCAACGATGGCGTCTTTCATTCTAACCGCTATGCATGACATTTCCTTTAACCACCTCTCCATTGCCCATTCTCCCTCTCCACACCCTTCCTCTGATCCTTCCCCTGATCTCTCCCCCATCATCTCCCTCCTCCTCCCACCACCCACCCTCTATTCCTTCTCTCCAATTATTTTCATTTTACTTTTCTTCCTACTGGCAAAGACAATATCGTCTTTTAAATTTATAATGTTTGGTATTGATTTTCTATCTCCCTTTACATTTAATCCAGGTTCCGGACTAAAGCCTAGTAAAAACTGAGCTTCAACCAATACTCAGCCCATGAATGAGTGGAGGAAGGAAAGGTTACAGTGTTTTTAATCACCAGGCCAGTGCATGTCAGTGCATTGCATGGGTAAAACTCCACCCCTGGTGTAGCTGTATTTCGAGGAATACATGGGTGACGCCATGTTCCCAGCTTCCCAGGGTGTTCTGAGTGACACACTTCTTAGGGAATTGCCCTGGAGAATTCTTTGGGAAGTTTCTCGATACTTTTCTTGGCTTAATAGAGTGGCCATGGATTATTAGCCAGCAGACTTTTCTTCTTCTGTGTGCTCTTTCCTTGGCTTGCAGAGGCTGGTGCCCCACTATATCCTTCCCTGGCTTTTCCTCTCAAGGACTTCTCTGTTGTCTTGCCATATGGGGATACTAGTTCAGTTGGGTTAAGGCCCCACCGTTGTGATTTCATATAACCTTAATTAACCTTTCCAAGTCTCTGTCTACAAATACATTCATACTGTCTTAGAGAAAGTAGAAAAAGTCTAATCTACAGAATGCTGTCAACCAAGTAACAAAGTTCTATGTGTGGCACAACTTATACTTTAAATTGCTGGTATACATATGAGTATATCAGTAATGAATATTCCTAGAGGATATTTCAGACTTGGGTGATGAAAATAAAATATAATATAAGCATAAGCACGCAGGTTTATCAGGCAACATATTTCTTTCCAGATGCCAATTAGTCATAACATTGGTTACCAACACAGTGTTTGGTATTTAATAGGCACTAAGGAAATGCTCACTGAGTGAATTAATGTAAATTACCCTGCTGTTACCAATACAGCATGAGCTAAAGCCAAATTAACATGTGACCTCCATCTTTATCAAGAATTATTTAAACTAATTAAATGCCAAAGGGAATATAAAAATTGCAAAAGATACAGAAATCCCTAACACTGTGCCTAAAACTGTACTTAAGGTTATTAATGTATGTATGTATATAGAATATCATCTATAATGTATATTATATATAAAAATATCTTGTAAGCATAATGAAGTCCCTATGAAATAAGTTATATTATTATTTTTATTTTATAATTAGACAAACTGAGGCACAAGAGAGATTTTAAGCAATTGGCTGATCATACAAAAATAATCAGAATCTAAAACTCAGTAATCCAGCTTCAGAGTTCATGTTTTTGAGCACTATGCTATTGATACTTTAATGTTTGTTGTACTTTTATTTTATCTTATTGACATATATTCAATTGCACAGAATAAAATTTTTATTAAAGGCATTTCCATATGCGTATTTTATAACTAGAATAAAAAATATATTTTCATAACATTACAAATAATGTGACTCCTATCATTGGTGTTTGTGGAGATGGTCAACTATATCATTAAAAAGAAAATAAAAGTATGAAGAGAGGAAAACAAAGAGACAGCAGCCTTGTCTGTTACGCTTTCATTAATTCATGTTACACAAATGTCATTTTTTGCCATACAATCTCATCTATAGTAAGACAAAAACAAATTATTTTTGGGTAGAGCAGACAGTGACTTGGTATTTGGAGTTTCTCTTGATAACTTAGCAAAATCTCCAAAAGGACTCATCAACACGCCTGTGATGAGTATTGAAAATGGCCTCATTGAGTACTTAATTCTTCATCTTGCAAACAATAACTGAAAAGATTCATTACAGTTTTAATTAACAACAATGTTGCAATGCTTAGAAATGCTCTTTGAATCTGTTGACATTCTTACAGAGAATTTTGTTTTTCCTAGAAGGTCAAAATTAATTAGTGTCTTTACAATTTATTTAGCAGCCCATTGTTTCAAAGATGCCCAAACAAGGGCCCTGAGCTATAGTCATGTATTGAGGATAATCAGCATGCTTTGAAGGGAGTACTCAAAAATCTACTGACTCAAGTAGCCTTTAGCAGGGAGGATAATGCAGTACCCTGTCAGAATGATTGCTGTTTTATCTGTGGTCATCATACTTGTACAAAATATTATATAATTAACCAGATTCAAAACTTTCTCTGTAGTCTTTACCATAATTACATGAACTTTAGAACTTTCAAAAAGAAAATAGATGCTTTCATTAATAGTCCTTAATTATTTCATTGAAAAGGTCAATGGCACATAGATCCTTTCAATAGATCTGTTTAGTGAAAAGAACATTGAATTATTGGAAAAGACATTTCATGTTCATTTTTCTGAACAATGGATGTGACTCTTCTCATGTCTATTGACGACAGTATCGTACTTATAAGAGAACATCGAAATATAGTATCTAAATAACTTAGGCATTTGTATCTACAAATAGTAGTAAATATGAAAATTGGTTATTTCTCAAAATTTCTTGAGGAAAAGAATTTTTTTTTTATCGGTCGTGGGGCTTGAACTCTGGGCCTGGGCGCTGTCCCTCAGCTCTTCAGCTCAAGGCTAGTGCTCTACTACTTGAGTTACAGCGCCACTTCCGGTTTTCTGGTGGTTTACTGGAGATAGGAGTCTCACAGTCTCTCCTGCCCGGGCTGGCTTTGAACCTCGATCCTCAGATCTCAGCCTCCTGAGTAGCTAGGATTACAGGCGTGAGCCACCAGCGCCCAGCAAGAAATTTTTCTTAAAAACTGTCAGGGTAAAATCATTCCATTTAAATTCTATTCAAGCTGGGCACTGGTGGTTCAACCCCTGTAATCCTAGGTGCTCAGGAGAATAAGATCTGAGGATCAAGGTTCGAAACCATCCTAGGCAGAAAGTTCCATGAGGCTCTTCTCTCCAAGTAACCACCAAAAAGCCAGAAGTGGAACTGAAACTCCAGTGGTAGAGCACTGTGAGTAAGAAAACTCAGAGACAGCACCCAGGCACTGAGTTCAAGCCTCAGGACCAGCACCCAAAACAAAACAAACTCTCTTCATTATAATATTTACTGCAATGAAATATTCATAAATTTAATAGTTTATTGTGAGCAAATTTTATAGATTTTGATATAGCCCTAAATTGGAATATTATACTACAACTAAAACTGTGTTGTTAAAACAAGTTTACAATATTCAAATTTATTTGAAGCACACTACCAAAATTGCTAAATCAAACCAAAAGTCTACTCTTTTATAAAAATATGCACATTGCGAAAGATTGGCAGTTTATAGAGACAGAAAGATTACTGAAGGTATCACAGTATTGGTGTTACAAATTAATTGTTTTTATTGCCTATTATTATTATAAGTATTTTAGGAATCGTATATGGCTTGATAAAACAAAATTGATAAACGTATTGAAGTGAGAAGCCACAGTTTAGACTTTTCCAATGACAAGCTAACAATATGTAGCGCAAACATCAATGTGCAACCATGGAATTCCTGCTATTATTTACTTACTCTCTTTTGGTTTTAGATTTATTTACCCTCTCCATAACTCCAAATCATATCATGCTTCCAAATAGTTTGTGTTAATTTTTTTAAATTTAAATTATCAAGGTGATATGCATAGCAGTTACAGTTACATAAGTAAGTTAGTAAGTGCATTTCTTGTCAAACTTGTTACTCCTTCATTTTTTTCTCCCACGTTCCCTCCCCAAGTCCTCCTCCAAATTTTACAGATCATTTCTGGTGATACTCTTGTGACAACAGGGGATAAACCAGAGAGGGAACAAAAAACACAAAAGGCAAAAGAAATCATGTAGTACATTAAAAACAACAACAACAAAGTAAAACCTCTTGTGTCCATGTCTTGGAGTCCATTTCACTTGGCATCATCATATATGGTCATACGTAGACAGCTATTGAGCAATTGTGATACTCTGCTAGGACTATCCTAGATGTATACTAATTATTGCAAATAAGGGAAGCCATAGGACCTATGTTTCTTTTAGCCTGGCTTGCTTCACTTAATATGATTTTTTCCAAATCTTTCCATTTCCTTACAAATGGGGCAATGTCATTCTTTCTGATGGAAGCATAGAATCCATTATAGCTATGGTGAATAATGCTGCAATAAACATAGTTGTGCTGGTAGCTTTAGTATGGGCTTGTTTGTGGTCATCTGGATTTCTGGGTCATAGGGGAGCTCTGTGTTTAGTCTTTTGAACTAATTTATACTCCCACCAACAGTGTAGTAGCATTCCCTTTTGGTCACATCCCCTCCAGCATCTGTTGTTATTAGATTTCTTGATTATAGCCATTCTAATGGGTGAGGTGGAATCTCAATGTTGTTTTGATTAGTATTTCTTTTTTCGTTTTCTTTTTGGGTCCAGTTATGGGACCTGAACTCTGGGCCATGGCGCTGTCCCTCAGCTCTTCAGCTCAAGGCTAGCGCTCTACCACTTGAGCCACAGCGCCACTTGCGGCTGTTTTTCTTTTTGCTTATGTAGTGCTGAGGAATCGAAGCCAGGGCCTCATGCATGCAAGGCAAGCACTCTACCACTGAGCCACCTTCCCAACCCCTGAGTAGTATTTCTTTTATGGTCAGAGAAGTTGAGCATTTCTCATGTGTCTATTGGCCATTCTAATTTCCTCTTCAGAGAAGTCTCTCTTTAAGTCTTTAGTCCACTTATTAATAAGGTGGTTGTTTCTTTGATGATTTATTTTTGGAAGATTTAATTTTTTGAGTTCTAAGTATATTTTAGATATGAGGCCCTATCTGTTTTATGGCTAGTGAAGATCTTCTCACCATCTATGGGCTTTCTATTGATCTTCCTACCTATGTCCTTTGCCATGCAGTTGAATGCAATCCATTTTCTCCCTTTACTCATTGTTCATAGAAATATCAATGAATATATTCACACATATGCACAAATACAAGAGCATTAGATGACTTTTGCTTTAGAAAAACTGAACCTCACTGTGCAATCATGATTCCATACACTTTCCAAAATAGATTTTTGGAAATCATCAAAAATCCACTGCATGGAACTAAACTCTTTAAAAAAATTATTGTAAAGTTGATATACAGAGGGGTGACATTACCTAAATCAGGTAATGAATACATTTCCCTTTGAACAGTGTCACACACGCTCTTTCTCTCGCCTAGTTTTTTCAACTCTCATCTCTCCTCTCCCCATAAGTTGTATAGTTCATTTCCAACCCAGCGTCTAATGGGTTTCACTGCTGAATTAGTTCACCCTTTGTCTCACCGTTTCCGTGCTTCCCATTCCCCTCCCCAGTCAGACAGATTGATATACAAGACAAAGGGTATAGAAATCAATACAGAGACAAAAGGAAAAGGGAATAAACCAGACAAAAAAGGAAAGAATAAAAAAGAACCACAAAGAGTACAATTAAAAAACAAAAACAAAACAAAAACCTTTTGTTTCCATTTCTTGGAGTTCATTTCGAAAAGCATCATTTTACATGGTCATATATACATAGTTATGGGGACATGTGGATTTCACACGTGACCTTTGCTTCTAGATTGTTCTTCTACATTCTCAACTTGTGGAGATTTTTGCTACCTATGGTATAGTTGACAAATTTTAAAACATATTCTGACTTCTCTTGACTAACTGGAGACAAAGCTAATGACAACCCCTGCACTTTTATTTTACTACCCCAAATGTCACCAGCACCTAGTTTGAAACACCTGTCAGGCATAGGATGATTATCTCTGGCTGAAAGGGACACTCTTCCCTTTGATAGATATGGTAATTTACGCCTCCCCGTTTTGTTCCTAATGATGTTTTCTCTGTGGCCTGTTTTTTTTTTAAATTTTATTGTGAAAATACCGTACAGAGGGGTTACAATTACATAAGCAAGGTAATGAGTACATTTCTTATCAAGCATTATTGCCTCCTCCTTTGTTTCCCCATCCTGTCCCTTCCCATCCCTCTCCCCCTCACCCCCGCTGGCCAAAGTTGTAAAGTTCGTTTTTCAACATAACGACTTGTACATCTCATTGTTGCAACGGGTCCACCTGTATCCCTAGTTAAAAATTTGTTTTTTCCCTTCCCCTCCACAAATTATACCAACATCAAATAAAATGAAAGCAGGGGTTATACTGTGGGAGAGGGACATACAAAGCAACAAAGAAATCATCTTATAAATATGTTAGAGACAATCGCAAGAAAGAAAAAAAATTTGAATACTTATCTTGGGGCTCATTTCACCTAACATCAACTTATCTGATCTTTTCTGCTTGTCTAAGGCATATACTAATTATTGCAAATAAGGGAAACCATGGGACTTATGTTTCTTTGGGCCTGGCTTACTTCACTTAATAAAATTTTTTCCAAGCCTTTCTATTTCCTAACAAATGGGGCAATGTCATTCTTTCTGATGGAGGCATAGAATTCCATTGTGTATATAGACCACATGGCCTGTTTTGACCTGCAATGTCACCCTATCTCAATACCCGGACATGTGCCACCCACAGGCATTCCCAACTTACCTATGCAGCTCTTTTCTTTTTTTATTTCTATTCTTTTATTTTTTATTTTTTTTATTTCTATTCTTTTTTTTCTATTCTTCAACTTCTCTAAAGCTATGGATTTAATTTATTATGTTTGTCCATTATATTTTTCTTCCTCTAGAACGTAAGCAACACACTGCAGCAGTGATGTCTGTCTATTTTATTGACGAATGGACTAGAAAGTGCCTAATATTTGAATAAATGGATAAACAAAGGATCACAAGTGATAGTTTGGTGGACATTTTTTATTCTCCAATTTTTTGTACTATAATGATGCTGAAAAAAGTATCCTGACACATACGTCCTTATGTGTTGGCTTTTATTTGTCGATGCAACCAGCATGCTTTCCAAATTTGGTTTAGAAAGTGGTTTTTATAAGTTCCTGCCTCTGAATCATGCATAGTTTATTTGGTTTCTTGAAAGAATTTTATTTATCTTTGCTTCATTTAAGCATTTACTCCATCTGGAATGTATGTCTTTATGTGATACAGAATAGGAATTTAATTTTATGCCCTTGCAGGTGGTAGATATGTCAGCATCATAATAAATAAGGCATTACTTTCCCACAGAGTTAAAGTATTCATATTTGTTCTATATAAAAACTACTAACTGGGCTGGGAAGGTGGCTCAGTGGTAGAGTACTTGCCTTGCATGCATGAGGCCCTGGGTTTGATTCCTCAGCAGAAAAGGCCAGAAGTGTTGCAGTGGCTCAAGTAGTAGAGTGCTAGCCTTGAGCTGAAGAGCTGAGGCACAGCACCCAGGCCCAGAGTTCAGGCACCACAACTGACAAAAAAAAAAACATAAAAAACAAAAAACAAACCAAAAAAACCTGCTAATTACTGATCTCATTTTCTCAATTCTCAATTCTGCTCAAATAATAATGTACTAAACACCTAACTTACATATATTTTTTAACTTTTATTTTTTATTGTGAAAATACTGTACAGAGGGGTTACAATTACATGGGCAAGATAATGAGTACATTTCTTATCAGGCATTGTAGCCTCCTCCTTTGTTTCCCCTTCCCATCCCTTCCTATCCTCCCCCACCCAATGAAAGAAAAAAATAATTTCACATAATACATAAAAAACAATAACAAAAAAACCTCTTGGTTCTATATCTTGGAGTTAATTTTGATTAGCATCATTTTATATGGTCATATGTACATAGCTATAGAGCTATTGTGATTCTCTTCTAGGACTATCTTAAACATACCCTAATTATTACAAATGAGGAAAACCCATGGAGCCTATGTTTCTTTGAGTCTGGCATATTTCACTTAATATCATTTTTTCCAAGTCTTTCCATTTCCTAACAAATGGGGCAATGTCATTCTTTCTGATGGAAGCATAGAATTCCATTGTGTATATATAGCACATTTATTTGATCCACTCATCTACTGAGGGGCATCTGGGTTGGTTCCATATCTTCGCTATGGGAAATAATGCTGTAATGAACATAGTTGTGCTGGTAGCTTTAGTGTGGCCTTGTTTGTGGTCATTTGGGGACTGCCTAGAAGTGGGATTGCTGGATCATAAGAAGGGGAATAACAAAATGGTGAGACAAAGGACAAAGTGTGAAGCAATGCAACAGCAATACTCACAAGACACTATGTTGGAAATGAACTTCACAACTTACGAGGGGGGTCCGGGGGAAGGAAAAGTGGGAGAAAAATGAAAGACTGGGTAACAACGTTTGACAAGTCATGTACTCATTGCTTTACTTATATAACTAACCCCTCTGTACAACACTTTTACAATAAAATTTTAAAAATATCTCAAGCTACTTTTCATTTCTAAAAAAATTGTTATCTTTTTATGAAATTCATTGTTGGGGGCTGGGAAGGTGGCTCAGTGGTAGAGTGCTTGCCTTGCATGCATGAGGCCCTGGGTTCGATTCCTCAGCACCACATAAGCAAACAGAAAAAAGCTGGAAGTGGTACTGTGGCTCAAGTGGTAGAGCGTTAGCCTTGAGCTGAAGAGCTGAGGGACAGCGCCCAGGCCCAGAGTTCAGGCCCTACGACTGGACCCTCCCCCCCCCAAAAAAGAAATTCATTGTTTTCATCCTTCATAAAATTTAGATCTTTAAATAAATAAATAAAGCAAAAGTGCTGATTCTCTACAGAATATGTAGGTAAAAGGAAGTGAGGTTACAGGAATACTTCTACTTTGATAAGAAAGCCATTACAGATTACTTTAATCTCAAATCACAGAGCAGGAACTAGGATTGTGGAAGATGTTGATGTTCACTCATCTCATCACCACTTACCTTTCTTATCCTGGCAGCTACAGGTCAGAGTGACAAGAATGTAATTAGCAGTCAGCTGGCAGTCCATTGTGAAGCAGGAGAACCCTTGTTGTGTATATCTGCCTGATGTGTCCATTCATCTAAATGACCTACCTCTGTTCTAATTGACAGTCAATCACAACTTTAAGGTAATATGAATGAAACCCTATGAGTTCTTCTTTGAGAGAAGGTCAGCTCTAAGTCTATTTAGTACTAAAAGATGAAATAAAGGACCAGACTCCATCAGAAGTTCCTGGAACACTCACCCAGACAATTAAAGGAGACTTCTAGCCTTTTGACTTGGCCTTAGAGTATTAGATTTACCTGGTGTATGATCAGGATCTGGACTTGGTGCTTCAGTAAAAATTCTGTTTCCAATGGTCCAATCCAAGTCATTCTCAGTGCCTTGAGTAAGACTGCAGGCTGTGGTCCAGTTTCCTGAAGGTGTTTCAAAATTACAGCTTCCTACCGTGTTTGTGTAATAGCCTAGTGAAATAAAAACAATCATGGAAGTTTCAGGAAAAAATATATCATATTTCATATTCCACTGTATATTTTGATTTCAATTTTGTATTTGTACTTTTTAGTTCTTCATAAGTAAGATATATACAATAAAAAATTTGTTCTCGTCAGTGATCTTCTATAATGTTATTATCAAAGGATCTGGAAGCAGATCCAGCTTGAATAATGTCATTTATACATTAAGGAATTATCTGAATTGACTAATAATGTTTATAGATGATAGATTAAACTATCTACAAATGAACAATGTAGATAACATTATGATAATAAGGATAATTCAGACAGGGGATGTGGCTTAGATGTACCTAGCATGCATGAGGACCTGGATTCAATTCCTTGGTACAACATAAATAATTTAAAAATAAACAAGAAAAACCCAGAACATTTACTTATTAAAAAAAGATAATTCAGATCAAATAATTAAAAACTTCCATTGTCTAGATGTTCAATGAAATATTTTTCATCAGTCTAATGTTTCAATAACAAACACCACCAGAGAGGCAAAGCCATTTACTAAATAAAAAGTCTTTGGGGAGAAGCATAGACAGTATCAGACACAAAGCCTTTGACTACTGTACCAATCACAGGAATATAACATTTCAGAGCTAGCGACTGAATAATGAAAGAAACTCTTAAAAAGTATTGACTGATCATTCATTTGAAATTAAATTATTCTCAAGAAAAAAGGATAGATAAGTGCATATCTACTAGTCATCTCTGAAGAGTTCCATAAGAATATTCTGATATCTAGGCTTTCATTTTTCTTTTACTTTTAACACAGAAGTCATTATATTTGAGCACTCACTGTAAAATCTAGCTACGTTATACAGACAGAATGAATTATCAGGCTATTTAATCATTATGAATTAACTGAGATTGTCACTGACATTTCCTTTCTTTAAAAAAGATTCATGTTAAAGTTTGTGTTATTTTTAACATTTTTTATTCATAACTTTCTCTGAACATCAAATTAACATCATCATATAGAATATTAATATGAAAAAAGTCAAATACGGACAAAGTTTTAATGTTTTTATACAGCATTTTCTGGATTTTTTTAGTGAATTTTCATAAAACATTAAAGTTTACTTCTTTAGCTTTGTTTCCTCTTAACTTATAATTATGCACATTATTTTCATTCATTCTACGAAACTACCATTCATTTATGTTTTGTGTGACTATGTATGGACTCTGTATGTCTTTTTGTGCATATCTTGATAAGATAATACAGAATGTGTAGATTTATGTATACAAATGAGAACTTCAGTTTTTACCAGTGTTTAAGCTAAGTATAAGCACACACGATTTTAAAACACAATATCATTACACAGTTTTCACATGATGTTGATTCAAATTTGGAACTACTATCTTTTTATGTAACTCACTCCACAACACAGCTTAGAAATACGTGATATTATCTTTCCCATTCTCTGGGAACTCTGGTCCATTATGTCACATTTGTCATATGACTTTATCTTCAACTTTGAAGACATCTGTACTTTCTAGATAGATATTCTTACAGCTCATTCTCTTTCCGCTTCAAAATATGTCACTTTTACTTTTCTGAATAATCTCTGCCTTCATCTCAACTCATCAAAACATTATTTATACCCCATAGCTACATTTCTTCAAAGCACAAAACTTTTCCTTGTCTTTTAATCCTGCATACTCTACTCATTTCATTCTTGTAACTCATAGATACAGACAGGTGCTCTGTTCATAGATGACAGATAGATGGACAGATAAATCTATAGATCATAGATAATTTTTTTTAATTTAATTTTATTTTATTTGTGAACATACTGTACAGAGGGGTTACAATTGCATGGGCAGGATAATGCGTACATTTCTTACCAAGCATTGCAGCCT
>NW_012267240.1:12600217-12609962 GCF_000151885.1 Dipodomys ordii
TGGTCTGCAAACTGCAGGATGAAGCTGTCTGCTCCTTGTCGGTTCTTGCTGGTGTTGAGTAGAATCTGCTCGCCCGCTGCGTCTGGCTCCTTCGTCCCGGACTCTCTGTGTGAGCGCTCAGGTATCGCCTGGCTGCGGTCTCCACCGCCACCCTGCCGCCGCCGCTGCCGCCAGCGGCTGCTGGCTGGTGTTCAGATGTGTATTCTTGCCTTGGCTTTCTCTCACTTGTCTAACTCTCTGTCCTGTGATGGCACACTTGGTGTGTTTCTCTGGCTTAGGATTGTTCACTGGAACTCTAAAACTGCTTTCTATGGGAGAGCTTGTTCAGATTCCAGCTTCTCCTCCGCCATCTTGTCGCCTCCGATAATTTTTTACTTGCTTGAATTTCTCACTCTATAAATCCCCTTTCATATTTTCCCATAGCCTTTCACACTTTTAAACAGATGGTCTGCAAACCTACAACTACAATGAAACTTGGTCTAGCATCTTCAAAAGCTTCTTAAATATTTCATTTGGAATATGCAACTGTCACTTCAAAACCAACAAGCCTCAAATCAATTTATCCTTCATTTCTACAAATGGATCATTTTCTGAGATTACAGTTTAATTTCCCCACATGAATCTTCTTTCTAGGGATTCAAACCTTCAAAGTCATCTTTGATTTCACATTCTTCCTTTCCATTTCTAATTCCTCACTATCCCCTGTAGATGCTTTGTTGAGAACAATCTGAGTTTTCCCTTCTTGTATGTTTCATAACTATTACACTGGTCAAACCCCTGGTTTATTTTAAAAGGTTGTCATTAGTGTAGGCTCCATTCCATCCACCTTACAATTCACATTAAGCATCTTGATAATTGCTTTTGTGTTACGTGTTCTTGCTCAAAGCATTCTGTTCTTCACACCATATGAAAGCATTCTCACAATTTCTTGCCTCAAATACAATAACCTTTACTTTGATATAAGAATTTTCAGGATGAAATATGTTTCCTTTTAAAATTGTCTCTATTCCAGCCAAATTTTCTGATTACCTCTTAAATGTAAACTGATTTTTAAATTGTGTGTTTAGGATTACTTCTCTGACTTAAAAAAGTACTCTCTTTAGCAGTTGATGACTTTTCTCAGTTATTCTTTCCCTGTCTTAAGACAGAACTTCAATTTACTAGAATATTGTTTTTCTATCACTCAGGTATGACCTTCAAAGGTGGCTCATGGTTCATGTACTCAGTTGCAGACATGAATCATTCTTTTATATCATCTTTGTTAGATCAAGCCTAGTCTTGGGATGCAGCTCCAGAAAACAAGGCTTACCATGGAAATTCTCTTACTGTGGTTTCTAGAAAAAGTGTGCCATACTTATAAAAAAAAGGAAGAAAATACATTTGTCAATGGTCTAGAATTTCAGTTTCAAAGATTAAAAAAACAAAGCCTGAAGATAGAAGGGCATAAAAGAAAGAACCCATACAAATATATAGTTTTGATAATAATAAAAAGTTACTGAATTAACCAATTTAGAGTTGCTAACCTTTGAGGTTTCTTGCTACCTGCTCGTCATTTGTAATAGTTTGACGGTAGTTGGTGCCAAGCAACTAAAAACACAGGTTAAAGAAACTTTGACGGGAATTAATTTATCTCAATTAATAAGGATCTGGAAGTTGCCAGTTTGAGACAGGTGCTGGGGTCCAAATACTCAGTGTTTCTTCTGGCCATCTTTTCTTTCCCATGTTCTTCCATGGTTGCTAGATGACTACACTAGCTCCTCTCAGAATGATGTACACCAGTGCCGTGATTCCATCCCCAAATTTCTACATGAACCTCATGGAACTCTTGTAATTAAAGGAAGTTTGGAAAAGATGAATTTTTGCTGGCCCCAATGCTACCAGAATTGAGCTTTTTTTTTTGGTATATGGAAGGGAAAGGAATTAGGCACCCAGCACAAACTGCCAGAATGTTTGAACTGATTTTCTCCTCTAGGTATATTAGTACGTCTTCTCCATGCTATTAAGAAAATCAAATCATCTGTGAATAACCAATTCAAAGCTCATCTTTCCAGACCACATTTGGTCTCAGGGTGGTATGTCTGGTAAGATATTTATTTACCAGTAACCAAGTATAACTCTGAAATCCATTACTTCATTTTGACATGTAATTATTATACACATGTCTCTGTAAACAGCTCCTGAACTGCATTTTATTCAATTTAGATGGCTTGGTAAATATCCACCAAAAGAAAGTTAAAGACTTTAATATCTCCTATTTATACACATATATATCAGTATTTTTTAAATGGATGTTATGTTATTTTTAAAAAATGACTTCAGATTGTGACTTTTGTCACAGTCCCATGAGTGGAAATGAAGAATTGCAAAAACACAAAAAAAACCATGATTCTCTCAATGATATAGTATTTGTCCATAAGGCTATATGATCAGTGGAAAATATTTTCTAAGTTATATTTTAAAAAATATAGCTCCGTATGTCATTATGCTTAATTCCTTATGTTCATGCAGTCTTCCTTTATGCGATAACCTAATTCATGATACAAAAATACTAGTGTTCTTTCAAGTGAAAAGTAGTTTTCATTACAAATTGGAGAAAGATTTCAAAGATTGTGGGTATGGAGACAGTGCATTGACTGAATAATTATGTATGTCTAAATTGTTAATAGCAGAGGAAGAAGAGCGCCAAAACAAATACTGCGCATTGCCAACTAGAACACAATCTACGTTGAATATAAATTATACAGCTGATAATTTCTTTCCATAAAAAACTGTCTATTTCTGACTTATTATTTTTTGAAAAGAGAACTATCTAATTTAATACCAACCATGCAATACTGCAACAGGTGGTAACAGATGAAAAAGAAAGTTTTATTTTTGTTATTAGCCAGCAGTGATAATTTAATCATGAAGAATAACTGCATTTCTTTTCTGGTAGTACAAAGAACTACAGTTGACACATTTCAATTAATATAAAAATAATGAAATAGAAAAGGCTAACATAATTCCAGCATGTTGAACAAATATTTCATATTATTCAATATATTCATTTGTGTAATTTATTATTTATTGCTCATAGGACTGTACTGGATGGTTATCATTACAACAACTAAAATTGAGGGAAATGAATCTCTGAGAATTTAAATAATTGCCCAATAAGTGGAGGGTCTAGTCAAAATGAAGACTTCGTTTTAATAACCCTAAACTTAATTTGTTTCTTATTTATATACATCCCTAAATATTACTTTGAAAATATTGCCATTTTTCATTATACATAATATATTACTTATCTGACTGTAAAAATCCAGTTCTAATGCTTACAATTCCTTGAGATGTCAGTGTAAAAAAGTGTTGAAATCAATTTGAAGATTAACATATTAATTATATGTGCTATATAATGCTCTATATGGATTTGAACCAAATCCATGAAGAGGTTTTAGGAAAAGTAACTTTAATTTGACAACATATTGCTTTCATTTTAATAAATGTAAAGATTTCTTGGAATGATCTATCAAAATTGTGAGTACCACTAACCATATGACTATGTAACTGACTTTAGTTTCTAAAAACCAAAATTGCCCATATACAAATAGCTGAAAGCAAATGAAATCATCTTGCTGTTTTTCCTGGTGTCCTTGGAAGGCTAGCTCTTGGAATCCTAACATTAATAGAAACCAGGATGATGGCTGCCTATCTTATTCTCTGTGGCTAACATGTTATGTAAAGCCAAAGTCCCAGGGAATAACTCTGAAGGTGAGAAGTAGAATGCGGGGCGGGGGGGGGGGGAGGACAAAAAATAATGCCAAATTCTAAGCTTACGAAGCTATCATGGAAATTACTGTTCACTTCCACCATACGGATTCTAATCATAGCAACCAATAGTAAACTCCCTGCCTGAATATTCAACCCATAGACAACCAAAATGAAACTGTTATTGAGGCCATGAGTATCAGGGGTTGCTTTGCTTGTTTGAAGCAAACTATAACTACAATAGATTGCCTGTGTAGTATCACAATTCCATAGTAAGGCTAATCAATGAATCATAAAAATTATTTGCATTTAAATATGTCTTGTATTTTTAAATTATATATTTGGTTTATGGATGGCTTTTTAAAATCACTTGAATTAAATCTTGAATTTAAATAAGCCAGTAGAGGCACTTCTAGCCCTCAATTCTCTGGCGTTGTAATTCATAAAATGTATTAAACTAGTAGATATTTAATGAAGTCATATTTACCTTCATGTATGAAATAAGACAATTTTGAGAAAAGGAAATCAAAGCTAATGGGAAAATGTAGAGAGAGCTAGCTCAGTTTCTGGCCATTTTAATTCTAGCCCTACATAGTTTTGCATATTTATGTGATGTGATATGTTCATAATATAATTTGCTATAGTTTATAATGGAGTGGGCTTCCAATCAAGTACTTGCATAGAAAGGTTGAGCAAATGTTTGGTGAGTCTGAGTCTCTTCTAGTGTGTGGAGAGAATACAGTTTTTGAGCCATCAGTGTCAATAAGGTTACTCTTCTCATTAGGGGAAAACCTGAGCCAATTGGCTATATTTGGCCAGATCCACTTACCACAATGAGCTTCATCAGATCTGTCCTGGCAGTCTGGCTTATAGTCACACACAAGGTAGGATGGAATACACTTCTTGTCCTGACACAAAAAATCCGTAGCTTCTGAGCAAATCTCAGAAGTCTCTCCAACTAAAGAAAGCAAAGACAAAAACCAAATCAAGAAACATTTGAAGACTCCTGTTATAAGATAGATTCCACATTATTAAGTTAGATTACCAGTCACCCAAGATAGATGTCTAAAAAACTATTTGCTTCTCTTTCTGATCCAAGGAGTAACCATTAATGTTTAATAAACATCCAAACTTCTGACCATGGCGTTAAGAATCTTTTGTTGCTAGACTGTTCATGTGGCTCAAGGGGTAGCCTACTTGTAGAGCAAGGACTACTTCAAACCCCAGTCCTAGAAATAATAGGTACATGATTTTTTTATGCTTTGTATTCTTTAGTTCTCTCATCCACCATCCTAAAATATTTCTTCAACAAAATCATTTTATTGTAATAATAGTGTATAGAGGGGTTAGTTACATGAGTAGGATAATGAGTACATTTCCTATTGAATATTGTTACCACCTCTTTTGTTTTTCCCCTATCATCCCTTCCCTCGCCACCTCCCCAACTCCTCTCTTGCACCCCCCCCCAAACTGTAAAGTTAATTTTCAACATGGTGTCTTGGACATCTCATTTTTACAATGGGTCAACCTGTATCCTTATCTAAGCATTTTGTTATATCCCTGCCCCCAAATGATAAAAATGTATATACAAGATGCAGGACACTGAAATCAAATACAGGGAAAACAAGGGTTATTCCGTGGGGGAAGAACATACAAAAGAGACAAGAGAACCACATAGTGCATTACAAGTATGTTAAAAACAATAGAAAACAAGAAAAAAACAGTTGTGTCCCTGTCTTGGGGGTCATTTCACTTAATATCATCTTACATGGTCATATATACATAGCTTTTGAGCTTTTTTGCTTGTCCTAGACATGTACTAGTTATTGCAAATAAGGGAAACCATGCATCCCAAAATCTTTAACAAATTTGTCCTTGGTTATTTAAGATACACAATAACATTTTCAGCATGTATACTATAAGTGGTATTAATTGTACACTATAAATGGTATTAATTGTACCTCCTATTGTTTTATGTTGTCCTTATTGTAGAAGTGGGTAGAGAACTATAAAAAATCAATTATCTGTACAAAATTTTTCTCATATTCAAGTGCATATTTGTCTTTTCTAAAAAGGTAAGGTTCTAAAATCCTTTCCATTTTGACACTATTAATGGTCTTTCATGAGAACAATAGACTGAAATAGTGTACAGTATGGTTCAAATCTTTTATTTAGTGTTTCTTGTCTATTATGTATGTAGTGAGGTTATCTTAGGATACTGTTATGTAAGTTCCAGTTTATGAGCAAATTTCAGGGCCAAACTGATTAAGTTATTGTTTTCTTCTAAATAAAATAAATACAAATGAGTCCAATTACAGCATATTACTTTCTACTGAACTTTCTTACATTTGGGTGATGTAGAAAATTTTAATTAATCTGAAAGTATTTTGACGCAGTATTTCAAAAAGATCTCCAGAACTTAAAAGCTTTCCTGTGGACTGAGGATAAGTGTTAAAAATGAAACACAAAGTATGTAGTCTTTACTACTTAATTATTGACAAATAGGACAGCATCAAATCTATCAAAGCTGGGTGATTTTTATTAATTTTTACCAGCCTTAGAAATTGCATCTGATAAGAGAATATATTGAAGTTTATATATGAGTAAAACAGGTAAGTGAACATTGAATGACTAAAGGTACGGAAACATTGTGGCATAGGTTTCTGTAACAAACATTTTATTAGTATCTATTATTTATATCATATATGTATACTATTAAATATTAGATTTTTTCCATTTCTTCTTGATTTTTATTTTTGCCTCTTGGTTTGTATCAATAAAATGGAGTTTTGAAGATTTCTGTAAAATAACATATGCAATATTAGTAAAATATTTCTTATAGAAAATGTTGAATATTATTGTTTAATGGTACATATCATGATAGGTTCAACACTGTCAAAAATCATAGTAGGTTTTAAGATATGTGTTCAAGCCAGATGTTGGTGACTCTGTAAGGAGGCTGAGCAGGTAATAAGCCTCTTGCCATTAAAAGCAATAATCGTAAGATGAGACAAAAGGAAACTTTCGGATGCTATGTATGCTTTATAGTGTGATAGTTGTTTCATGAGTGCATATTTATCCCCAAACTCATGTAAATGTCATATTAAATAGTTTTTAATATGACAATCATATTTCAAAACAGTAGCTGTAAGAAAAGGAAAATGTAGTATTTTTTATTTATAGTCACTGATTTTTAGCTTATAGCATGCAACCTAATACACACTCCTAAAGGATAACGCTAAAACAAAACATAGATAGATAGATAGATAAACAGATATAAAGTCTTGCTATATAATCATATGTGGTCTCACGCTCACTCTAGCCAAAGCTGGCCTTGGACTGAGGATCTTCCTCTTTCAATATTCCAAATTCTGGGATTACTGATATAAACTAGTATACTTAGCTCAAAACTTTTACCTTAACAAATATGGTAAGTTTAGATGAATGAATTTCTTTCTCCCTTCCTTCCTTCCTTCCTTCCTTCCTTCCTTCCTTCCTTCCTTCCTTCCTCCCTTCCTTCCTTCCTTCCTTCCATCCTTGCTTCTTTCCTTCCGCCCTCCCTCCCTCTTTCCATTCCTCCCCTCCTTCCTTGCTCTGTTCCTTCCTCTCTTTCTAACTTACTTCTATAAAATCAAAATCTAGAAATTAGTCGCCCATGATTATATAAAGTAATTTATGACACGAATGAGTCTTTGTTCCATCTAAGTGAAGACTTAAATACCCTAAAAAAAAGCAAGTCAAAAATATATTCACTTTTACATAATGACCATTTACATAAAGAACAAAAAGCTTGCATTTTAAGCAACATCATTTAGAAAGACAATCAGTTGTGTAAAACTAGAACGAGGTTGGGAAAATCATGGTTATGAGGGCAGATTACTATCTTCCTCTGGCAGAAAACAGAAGCACACGACATGGTTGGAGAAGCACTGATGGAATTTCTAAAGCACAGTTAATGCTCTTATTCTGTATGGAATAACTTAAAGATCAATTAATTATACTGTTAAAGGTACACATTGAAAAATGTGTACATATAATAAGTATGCACATCACTATACAAATTATCAGATGCTTTAAAATGTATAGATGCATGGTCCCCACCCAGAGAGAATGCGCTGCCCTGAAGTTGGGCTTTAGGCAGATCCCAGTGTTGAAGTACCCCAAGAGAACTTAAGGCACAGCCAACGTTGAGACTCACAGTGGTGCATTTCATGATAAGCAGTAAACATTTAATTGTTTTTAAGAATTGGTATGGAAAGAGGAGAAAGGGATAAAAGCAGAAAAGGGAAAGAAAATGATTTTTATTATTTGTTTTGCCTCTTCAGAAAAATGCATTGTCTATGATGGGCTGTGGGCAACCAGCAAGAACTGGGGAATAAAGTTAAGTAAGGAGTGTATTTCTTGGAATAAGCTTTCTGGAGTCCTGGAAAAGCCAGAGATTCAGAGTTTTTCTAATTACCTAAATGTGGACACTGGCTTACACTCACTGACTGCCTTCAGCTAGCCCTGCTTACCTGTCTTCACAAGATCTCCCAGGCACTCTCCAGACTGGAAAATTGCAGTCAGTGCTCAAAAACAGCATATACTGTCCAATTTTCCTTCCCTGTGTTTGTGATATGTAATATGTACTGCAATACCATTCAGTGATCATGTTACCAACCTTAAAAGAACATACTAAATATGATCTGGAAATATATTGCTAAAATTAATTATGCAGTGACAAAATTCATATTTTTCTTTTATTTCTTTATCTGTTTTCATTTAATCATTCAGTTTCCAAGCTTAATCTTGGTATACATTCAAAAGATCTTTTAATACTTAGGACTATGCTTATATTTAGAGCAATTAAGAGAATGAGAGCCAAATGAATTCCCGAGAGTCCTAGATAATAAGGATAATCACCTAATTCCACATTTTAGTTTCCACCAGAGTGGGACAACTAAGAAAACTCTAATTAGCCATTGAGAAATAAACAACTAAAATTAATTGAGAGTTTCCCTTAGTGCAAAACACAATAGATTTTTAAAAAGAAAAAAACCAGTTTATGCATAGAAGCAAGTACATTTTTTGAAGGAAAAGAAATTAAAAAGACAAAAAATACTCGAAACACTTATGGTACATTTTTAGGTAAGGGACTTTGGGAAAATGGAACAGAAAAAAATATGGAGCATAATTAAAATCAGGTACAATAGAAATGGTTAATTTAAAGGTAAACACTGGAACACCTCGGTGATCTGCCCCTAAACTCATTTGCTGAAGACCCAACCCCTAGTATCTAAAGTAGATCCACTTTTGGAATTAAGTACTTTAAAGAGGTAATTACAGTGATCCCCAATTACTCACAAAGGATATACCCTAAGATCTATAGTGGATGCCTGAAACTGTAGATCCTACAGAGCTATATTCCTTTCCTATGCATACATCCCTACAATAAGGTTTAATTCACAAAGTAGACACAGCAAGAGATGAACAGCCAGAGAACCTTTGCCCTTTATTAAAGAAATGATGTCTCTTTGGTATATACAAGTGGCCAGCTGTTGAGGGGCAGTTATTAAGTAAACTGACATACTGTGGTTGACTGCTAGTAACTGAAGCTAGTAACCCTCAATAAGAGTGTCTACTGGGACTCCTGGGAAGATGGCGGAGGAGTAGCTGGAATCTGAACAAGCTCTCCCATAGAAAGCAGTTTTAGAGTTCCAGTGAACAGTCCTAAGCCAGAGAATCACACCAAGTGTGCCATCACAGGACAGAGAGTTAAGCAAGAGAGGGGAAGCCAAGGCAAGAAGACACATCTGAGCGCTTGCCAGCAGCCGCCGCGGTGGCGGCAGGATCGCGGCGGCGACCACAGGGCACCCAAACCTGAGCCACAGAGATTCCAGGGCAAGGAGCCAGATGCAGCGGGTGAGCGGATTCTACTCAACACCAGCAAGAACCAACAAGGAGCAGACAGCTTCATCCTGCAGTTTGCAGACCAGAGACGACCCAGGATCCAAGACTC
>NW_012267240.1:12616867-12658195 GCF_000151885.1 Dipodomys ordii
CCCTTAGATATGTATTTTAATGTTTTTTCTTTCATGCATGTGTTTCTAACGCATTTATAAGATTATCTCTTTGTTGCTTTGTATGTCCCTCCCCCGCTGTATAACCCCTGCTTTCACTATATTTGATGTCAGTATAACTTGTGGAGGAGATGGGGAAAAACCAGTTTTTTAAGGATACAGGTGGAACTGTTGCAACAATGAGAATTACAAGTTGTCATGCCTAAAACGAGCTTTACAACGTCGGTGCCGAGGGGGGGGGGAAGGAGAAGGATTGGGATATGAGGGGAGGGTGGAGGCTGGGAAGGGATGTGAAGGGTAAACAAAGGAGGAGGCTGCAATTCTTGGTATGAAATGTACGCATTATCCCGCCCATGTAATTGTAACCCCTCTGTACAGTATGTTCACAAATAAAATAAAATTAAATTTAAAAAAAGAGTGTCTACTGGAGGGAAATTAAAACAGTACTATTTTATCTACTCTAGCATGAAAAATTTCCACCATTTAATGTTAAGAAAAATGAATGGTGACATTTTAAAGAACTTGATAAATTATATTCCCTAAATGTGAAAAGCAGGAGAATCTTGATAGAAATGTGGTTAAAATTTTACTAAAAATTAACTATACCACACTCTGAAAACATTACAGGATGGAATAGGAGAAACCATAGGTCTCCTTGGCACAGGCCGAAATTTTCTTAATAGAGACTCAGAAACACAACAAATCAAAGAAAGGTTGGACAAATGGGATTGCATGAAATTGCAGAGCTTCTGCATGGCAAAGGGCATAGCCAACAAGATCAATAGAAAGCCCACGGATTGGGAGAAGATCTTCAGTAGTCATACAACGGACAAGGGTCTCATATCTAAAATATACTTGGAACCATAAAGACAGGGAAAACCAATCAATAAATAACCTCAACAGATAGCAGCACATGGCTAAACAGAAATGAGTATTAAGTAGAATTTTGTTTAAAGAGTTCTTAATTGGCATTATGGTTGGTCCTACATACCTGTAAGGTCTCAACATGTGGATCAAGCATGGCTTGAAAATATCTGAAAATAATTTGTGTCTGTATGAATGTGTATGGAATTTATTTTCCTGTCATTATTCCATAAAGAATACACAAAAAATGTCATTGCTATTACATTAGGTGTTATAAGTAAACTAGAGGTGATTTAAATGGTACAGGCAGTTATGCATAGGTTGTATGTACTGTACACATATTCTATTTTATATAAGGCACTTTGAACATTTCTGAAGTTTGGTATTCATGGAAGATCTTAGAATCCATCTCCAGTGAATAATGGGGGATAAATGTACTTATTGAAGTCTAATATTTTCATGTTCTTAAATTCATATGTTATCTTTCTGGACATTGTAGGCCTGCTTTTTAGTATTCACTATAAATGAACTGTATATTCCCCTTTATTTCCCTAGTAATAAAACTTAGTTTTCGGTCAACATATTTTCTACAATTCCTTACAGTTTGGAATGCTACTAAAGTTCCACTCATATTCCTTATTAGCGTAACTGATGGGTAACAACTTCAAGAAAGCATTTATATATATATATATATATATATATATATATATATATATATAAAGACAGCTGATGTGTGTTCTTGGTTCTTTCTCTACCTTACTACTTCCTGCCATCCGGAAAGAAGCATCAGTGACTGGAACAAAGCAGTCATCCTGAATTATCATCTCCCCAGAGTATTCCACACACTCATCTTTTCTATTCCTTCTATACCACTCTATTTCAGCTCAGAAAACCTTCTACTGAAATACTGTATCTTTGCACGTTTCTTTGTAGGAGAGACTGAATTAATTTTTGCTGAATGCATGACATAATACTCTAAAAATTCATTGTCAATGAGCTGATTATGGAGTTGGATTCTGAAATAGGCTTTTTATTCCTATGGTGAGGCCAACAGCTGGGGAGATAAATTCCATTGACAAGATTGATGTTATATTCACAGAGGCCCAAGAAGAAAGGGACACTGCTTCATCTAGGCAGCCACTTTGGGGAAAATCTTAGGGTTGGTCAAGACACAGACAGAAGCAGAGAACTTGTGGCAGCAGCATGTATTTTGGTTTCTGGAAAGGAATTTTGATAGGCTAACCGGAGGTAAGTGGCACGGCACATTGACTAGAGGCGCCATGTTGTGGCTAGCATAGGTGACTAGTGCCCCAGAGTTTGAAAGTTCCATAAAGGTGGTGTATGGCGGTGAGGGCTCTGGATACTTTTTGGTTTGTATACAAAGGAGGAGGCAACAATACTGGATAAGAAATGTATTCATTACCTTGCTCATGTAACTGTAATCCCTTTGTACAGTATTGAAAAGAAAAGAACACTGAAGAACCAAATGCTTAGTATTTCTAGGAAATATTAGAATACAGGAAATAAAAGAGATTTTTAATATAACTTATATATCCAGCTTCCTGCCATCTACACAGGCAGGATTCCAGCAGGAATCTTAGCTATCTTGTCTTGTCTTAGGGTATATCAGACCCAAGATATGTTAATCTGATAACTGTGATTGAAAACAGTAGCTACATAAAGGCCATCTGCAGTTACCTGCCCTTGCCCTTGAACTCTGTTCAGCCATGCTTTCTATATAGGTATGCTGAATCGGAGGGGAAGAAGGAGAGCAGGGGAGAGAGGGAGAGTGGGATTGACAAAGAGAAAGAAGAAAAGACAGAGAGACAGAAAGACAGAGATAGAGACACAGAGAGAGACCTGCGTCCATCAAGGGGAATGAAATAACTTGGCAGAAAGGAAACATTGGCACAAAGACAAGATACACAGAAAGAAATGTGGCCTTAAATTCCCTCTCACTTTTCAATCTCTGTTTTTAATATCTGCCTAAAACTGTTCTATGTTTTTGATCTTATGTTTCATGATATTCCTTTTATCCTTAAGTAAACTCTCTTTATATTTAAGGTTACTGGCAATTGGAGTAAACCTCATTAATGTAGAGATTTCTGAGGGGGAAAAAACCCACCAATTTCAACCTAGTGGAAAGAATGCCAAACCACACTTACTTTCTTTTTCTAAGCTTCTTTCTGACCTTTTAATCAACAATTGAAAAAAATCTTCATTCCCCAACTCCTCTGAGACAACTTTCCAGGCAATTCATGTGATTCACTTGGCTGACTTCCTTCAAGAATCCATTGTATATTAAACATCCGTTCCCACTCTTAAATGAGATCATGTATATCTGATTCTAGTCTGGCCTTGGCACCTGCTCATGCTTCAATACATATTCGTTTCCTTTTATTGTGTAGATATTTATCTAATGAGTACTTTCATAAAATAGTACCATTAAATGGCACCTACTGATATATAAAGGAATAAGGTCAGGATAGCACAGTTGTGAGGATTCTCCTGTGGATTTTCCCACTGCAATGTCTGAGGCACCAAGACTCAGTAGATGGAGACATGTAACAGAGCCCTGGGAGCCCAAGCGCATCCCACTTTGTTCCTCCCACTGTTTCTTGCTACGTTTCTTCACATGCTGTCTTGGGGAAATGTTCACTGGTTGCACAATTTTCTCCAGTCTTTGGTCAATGTAACTTTGTTTTCATCTACCTTCCTTTTTTTTTTAACATAAAGTCATATATTTACTGGAGCTTTTCTTTCATTAGAAAATTTGTTTTTATCTGTGTGCTACTACTGAGGCTTAAATTCAGGTATCTACAGTCTTGCTTAGCTTTTTCACTCAAGGCCCTACCGTTTGAGCTACACCTTCATTCCTGACTTGTTTTTGTTTGTTAATTGGCAATAAAGAATGAGGTAATTTTCTTTCCTGGCTGGCTTTGAACAGCAGTCTTCAGACCTCAGCCCCTTGACTACCTCGGATTATAAATGTGACTTACCAGCACCCAACACAAAACTTTTGACATTTAAATTGTGTTAGTGTTAATTAATTAATTACTTAATTAATTAATTTTGTGCTTGTCCTAAGGCTTGAACTCAGGGATTGTGTACTGTCCCTGAGATTTTTTTTTTTTTTCTTCTAGGTTACTGCTCTACCACTTAAACCACACCTCTACTTCTAGCTTTTGGTAGTTAATGAGAGATAAGTGTCTTACAAACTTCCCTGTTTGGGTTAGCTTCAAACCCCATTCTTAAAATATCAGCCTCCTGAGTAGTAGCATTACAAGTGACTCACACCTCACTAGGGCTAGTACTTTGAATGATTGTTAGTGTTTATTCTACTGTAGTTTGACTGGTACCTATGAGTTTAGTGGTTTTTCCAAAATGCATTTTCCCATATGCTCTCTTCTCCTATTATTCAAAATAGGAAGGTTTTCAGAAATTTACTTATTGGAAACATTGCCTGAATTGTATTAAAAATAATAGACAAGAAACTTGCTCTCCACACTGGATTAATATTCATGAATGAACAAATATCTACAGGTTTTATTATAACCTGTTTATTTGTATGTTGTTTAACTAGATAACATTTTCTTGAGCTCCATATACACTAATTTTAAATATATCTTAAGTTTATCATCTTTACACACTAATGTGTATATTTATTCATAGCAACATTTCTAGCTTGCAATTCTTTAATGGAAAATAAAAATATATATCCATGAGTGTAAAATGGAAGTCGTACTCATAGACATTATTTTGAATAGGCAACAATGAGTAAAAATGTATGTTAGTAAAAATGGAAGAACTTATTGTCACAAATACTCTGTGTAATAGTCTTACTGATCCACATAATGCATTGAGAAGTTCATTATAATTGAAACAAATTTTAATTAGACATTACATGAACTGAGGATAATGTTCACATTCAAATTTACAGCTGCCTTCATTTGAACCTAGAGATATTTCAAGGGTTATTTAAGCTTTACTAAAATATCTACTCAAGTAATTATTTTTTCTAATATTATGAATGAATCAAGTCATATCATTGTAGTTCAATTATAATCAAATATAATCACATTAATTATAATATTTCACATATGTGTATGATATAATTAAAAAGTACATCTTCAAATGTAGACCTTATAACACTAAAATGCTAATTTTTGCAATTATATTGGAAGATAAAGCAACATCTGATATTTTGTAGGTATGTACCAAATGGTTTACTCTAATTCAATATTAAAGTAATTAGATTCATCCATGGTTTGGATTTTTTAATTTAAAATAGCTGATTAAAGATACAACTGTATCCCTAGTTAAACGATTTGTCTTTTCCCTTCCCCTCCACAACTTATACCAACATCAAATACAGTGAAAGCATGGGTTATACCGTGGGGGAGGGACATACAAAGCAACATAGAAATCATCTTATAAATATGTTAGAAACAATTGCATGAAAGAAAAAAACAAAAATCATTTGAATACTTATCTTAGGGTTCATTCCCCTAACAGGTGGACCCATTGCAACAATGAGATGTACAAGTTGTTATGTCGAAAAATGAACTTTACAACTTTGGTGAGGATCAGGTGGGGGGAGAAGGGGAGTATGGGAAGGGATGGGAAGGAAAAACAAAGAGGAGGCAACAATGCTTGATAAGAAATGTACTTGTTATCTTGCCTATGTAATTGTAACTCCTCTCTATGGTATTCTCACAATAAAAAATAAATTAATTAATTTTAAAAAAGATACAGTAAACTGAGTCACATAGTTCTTACGTTTACAAGATGGCACTAAGCCAGAAATAACTATTCTGTACTTTTATAAGAAGTAAATAATTTGGTTCTAAGACACAGATGAGCACAATGAGGCTAGCTGAACACAGAGATGAGGTCTTTCCTGCTTACTGTTTGTCTCAAACTAAACCAAGCAGGAAAGGGAAGGTGGGTGATCGCTTCAAGTAGACAGAAGATGGTGAAGAACTATTTCTACCTCTTGGTTCATAATTTTATTTAGTGTAGGCTTTATTTATCCTAATTAATAAAGTTCTTTGTTCTAATCTTCCAAAACTAGAACCAGGGATACTGCAATTGCCTCATTGGCAAGAATTTTAGTATTTGAGGTATTGAAAACACTATTTACACAGGTAGATTATTCAGTTACAAAGATAAATGTATCTCTCTTCTATTGCCTCAAGTTGAATAAAACTCCAAAGGATCAACATCATAGATGCCATTTGCTTTTTATTTATTAACACAATCCTAAGAATGGGACATTAGATAGCAATGCATTTTCACCCAGTTGCAATGCTACAAATCCCAATGTCTACACGTTGACTATAATTGTTCAAAATGTACACAGTGTTCTCTGTAATAGAAGACATTGTGTAACACATTAATAGGCTAGATTATACTGCACTTAGAAAATAACCCACAACTCTCAAAAATTGCTTTATTTTCTCTCAGCCGCTCATATGCAAAGGGAGCCTGTTCTATCCATTGAGGAAGAGCAAACAGATGTGGGCATGCCATCTGGAACTTGGGAACGCATCTAATGTATACGGAAGACATGGAGAGATTTATTGATGGTTCTAAAATAAACAATTCTGTAGCAATATACATTTTGTATTAGGCTTTACTTACTAATTTCTAATCTTCACATGATTGTACAACATTTCTACAGTGTACCATGTCCATTTGCATGTCAGATGCTTCTTGATCCGTCATCCCTCTCATTATTCTCCCCTATTCTCTCTCATCTTTTCCGCAAGATTAATGTTATTTCCTATATTTACCACATATGTACAAGAGTATTATGAATGTATTTGCCTTGTTCTCTTTTCTATTCATCAATCCCCTTCCCAGCTCCTTCCCCCTTCAGGCAAAATTTGTTTCAACTTTCTAATATTTATGTATAGAGAAGTAATTTTACTACATATCAATACTATTCCAAGACCTTCATATATAAATATATTTAGGATATACAGACTTGAGATAAAAGTTCCCTCATCTCCAACTACCTGAGGTAAGAACAAAGGCAAATAGAGTACAGCCTATTCTTCCAGGTAAGTGGCAGGCCAGGTTCACACCAGGTATCTTGCTCTGTGACAAGTTTATTTTTATCCACTGTGTGAAAATACCTTTTTGATTTTGACTTTTTCTTCTTTTGGGGCTGGCAACCATACAGAACAACTCAGGATAACATACAGTAAGCTCCTTCTCATTACTCATATTACAGAGCACTTCTAGTTTATTGATATATAATTTTGGGGGGGGGTCCAGTCATGGGGCCTGAACTCTGGGCATGGGCACTGTCCCTCAGCTCTTCAGCTCAAGTCTAGTGCTCTACCACTTGAGCCATAGTGCCACTCCCAGCTTTTTTATTTTTGCTTATGTAGTGCTGGGGAATCGAACCCAGGGCCTCAGGCATGCAAGGCAAGCGCTCTACCACTGAGCCACCTTCCCAGCCCTGATTGATATATAATTTATAACTAAGGATTTGCAAAATCATTGGGGTTTTTTAGTTCTAGTCATAATTTCCTAAGCTTTTTTTTTTACTGTTTTTTAATGCTTTCTATTACAACTAAAACTAATTTTTTTTAAATTCATATTATTTTTATCTGGCTCTGTTATCAAAAGTAAATGGTTATATTTTCCTAAAATGATTTGAGTGTGTGATTATTCAAATTCAGGTACAAATAACAACAAAAGACTCCTTATTTGATTGTGTAGAAAGAACTATAGAGTTCTTTGTAGTTTTTCATTAAATATAAGATATGCAAGTACCACCCAGTAAACTGAGTATTGGACTGAGTTCAGTGAAATTATTATTATCATGTTAATTCTCAAAGGACTTTCAGACAAGGAAGAAACAGAAAGTTTCAACATGAAACCCAGCAAGTTTGGAACTAACAAATTTCATTTCCCTTCTATTCTAAATCAACTTATCTAGGAATTCTCTTTCCCTTGAGAGGAAGGAATTTGTTATGTTTAATAAAATAATAATAATAAAAGCTCTTTTCTAAAATCTTAGAAAGACTCAATGCATTTTTCCTTCAAATCACCAAAATCATTTATAAGTTGAGGTGCAAACTATAATAGAAAAATCAACATATTATTAGGAGGTTTACCAGCAAAGAGTTGAGGAAGCATATTCTCACATTAACAATTCCCTTTCTTGATTGTATCTGCAGAGCTCTATTTTCTCTCGTTGAAGTGTTAGTCACCAAACATCTCCATGCCCAAACCCTATCTCTCATAGTACACAGGTACTGCAGTAATGTGCTCTGCTCTCCAGCTTATACAGGGAATGGTAACTGATTTTATGTAACAAAGTGTAAGGTAACAATGGAGTAGCATCCATCTTTTCTGGAACTTGGGAAAATAAACTTTAACACATTTATTTCTGACAAAGCAGAGTACTTTGAAGAAGTATGCCTCATATGAAGAACAGATGCTATAAAAATCTCTGAAAACCAGAGTCACATTTTTGAACTGCCTTGCTGAAATGGTATTTTAATATGAGAGCAACAATAAAATTCAATAGCATGCAGGTTCGGCTCTTCATTCTCAGAGGCTTGCAGCCAAGCAAATGTTTGTAGAAGAACCACAGAAGGCATATCTTTCCTTGGCAGTGTATGTCACATAGGACTATTTTGGAAATCAAATGGAATAATTCCTCTGAAACAACCCTACAAACTGTGAAATTGCACAAATATATTTATAATTATTTTTGACATTTTCTGGGTAGTTTTATAAAGAAAATCTAAGCGCAGCTATGCTTCCCATTTAGAAGCATGATAAAGAACAGCATTTTTTCCCCCAAGTTAGTGTGATGCAGCTTTAGTGCTGGAGTCGCAGTTTTAGAGCTAAGGGTAGTTCTCAGCTCGAGTTTTGCTTGAGCTGCACCTGACTGCATGTATTTCTCATAGATGACTCAACGGCTGGCTTCTCACCTTTAATTTTGCTGGTTCGCTTTATTTATTTTTTATTGATTTCAATTAGAGAAAGGCTTGTAAATGTTAGGTTTACATTTTACGTCATGTTAGAAACTAAACCTAAAGTGCATTGGCATTGTTAAGAAGGAGATGGTGCGGAAGGATGATGGAATTATAGTTACAAGGGAAGGATGGTGGAGTTAATGCACTGACCCGAATAAATCTCTCCTCAAATTCGAATGCTGACATCATCATCTCCCTGGCAATGTGACTGGGAGGTGGAACATTCGGGGAGGTGATTGAGACACTGGATCAGGGTTCGTATAGAGGAACTGGTACCCTTATAAATAGTCCTAAGAGGGTTCATTTGCCCACCTACCAGGCAAGAGTATCTAGCATGGTGCTTTCTAATACCAAGAAACAACACCTCCCAAGTGAGTCTGCCCAGTGCCTTCGTCTCCCATTTCCTCACCTCTAACTCTGAGAAACACATTTCCATCTCGACACCACCTGCTTATTGTATGTTGTTACAGTAGCCCAAATCAACTTGAATAAGTGTTACTTAACATGTAACTTTTCAATTGTACAGTTACCTTTTCAATTGATTTCTCTGTATATAAAATAGGTAACAAGAAGCCGAGATTTGAGGATTGCGGTTCAAAGCCAGCCCAGGCAGGAAAGTCTGTGAAACTCTTATTATCTCTAATAAGTGGCGCTGTGGCTCAAGTGTTAGAGCGGTAGCCTTGAGCTGAAGAGCTGAGGGACAGTGCCTAGGCCCAGAGTTGAAGCCCCATGAGCGACAAAAAAAGAAGTAACAGCAGAGCATTTCATAAATGTATAACAACTAAAATGGCCACATTATACATGCAAATGGAAATACCTTCTGGATACTTACCAGTTGTGCAGTTGTGAAATTCAATGTCATCGATTGCAGCTCCACCTCCTAGATCCTTTGTTCTGATACCTTGAAATATGACTTCAAAATTCCTTAACTTTCCCAGCAGGATAGAGGCTTTCTGCCAGTGATTACCAGGCTTACTTTCCTGCCATACTTCTGACAATCCTTTTTCTGTCTGAAATTTTTAAAAAAGTATACATTATTGAGAAACTGCACATAATTACTACAAGGAAAAATCTTATTTCTTTACATGGCACAGAATTTATGACCAGTGGAAAATGCATAAAATGGCAAAAAACAGAAATATTGGAATGCTGATAATATTCTTACTAGTTTATATGAATCTACCAACCGTTTCCCCAAATGCAACACTAGCAAAATTATCAATGAGTGTGGGTTTTTTCCAGAGATATTATTATCATAGTGTCCTATTCAGTGTCCACCCATCCTGGCCCCATGCTACAGTCTTGATTTGGGGTGGAATCTAAACAATTTAAAGAAGTTCTCTGTATCTTAGTTCTGGATACCTCTACCCTACTTTCTAACCATATTTCTCAAAAAGTGAAGTTGGGCCCTCCTTCCAAGAGCTCAAAACCCTGAAATAGGGAAAGAGAAAAATAGGGCAAAGAAGAAAAACAGGGAAAGAAGAAAAGTAACTTATCGAATAGATAAAGATATTGTGCAATAGAAGTGAGCATAAAGGAAAAGTGACAATTTCTAAAATGCATTATAGTTCAAGAATTAGATTACATAGTTACATTATTTTGACTTGCATAGATTATAATGATTATCTGTTGACCCTCTGATTATGATTATCCACAATAGTTATTATAATGATTAAATTACCAGATATAATGACTTCCATACAACAAGCTTCAAATGGAAAGGAAAAGTATTTATGCAAATATCTCTTCTGAATATCTAAGGTTCATAAATTTAGTAGTACATATTATAATATAAAAAGAACCTTAGTATAGAACATGATGTACATGACAGATACTAAGACCCTAATGCCAAATACAAGCTAAGCAGATAATCCAGGTGAATATGGAATAAGATGTAGATTATAAACCACTTTTGTGTGATATACGTCTAGTCTTAGATGTTTTTTCCTATGCATTTAAAAAATTTATCTCTTAGATGATTTAGACATTAAATCATCTGAAAAGTAGATAATTTAGGAAATCATGAAACATACTGAACAAAGGGAAGAAAAAGTATAGCACCATGATAAATAGTGGCCTACGAATAATTAGGATTCCTTGGTGCTGAATCATTGTGTTTCTAGGATAAATTTATATTAAAATCATTGTGAAACTTGTAGTTAAACTAATTGAAACAGAGGAGAACATTTAGTAGAATAGTAGCCAGAAAATCAAGCAGGATGACCCAATAAATATATAACAAACAGCCATGACATGTATTATTTATATACATATTTTAGAGTATATAAGGTAAAGAGGAAAAAGAAGTATCTCGAGAGGGGAATCTAAAAGAGTTGCAGATTCATGGTTTCATGCTTTTGGACATTATTCTGTTGATATATATATATATAATATATATATATATATATTTGATCAAGTAGTTCTTTGTGCAGCTACATCTAGAAAGCAGAATTCTGAATCAGTTGATTTAAAATTAACTTTGCAAAACAGCTAGCATTTTCTAAATTGTAAAGGTGATATACAGAGGGGTTACAGGGACATAGGTCAGGTAATGAGGACATTTCTTTTTCGAGTGTCATCTAATCCCTTGGTTTTTTTTTTCCATTTTTTCCCCTCTTGACCCCTCTTCCTCTCCCACACTATATAGTTCATTTTCAATAATGTCTAATGAGTATCACTGTTGACTTAGTTCACCCTCTGTCTCAGCATTTCTGAGCTTCCCCTCACACTGCCACAAACAGATAAACTTACATGAAAGAAGCACAGAAATCAAATATAGCAACAAAAGGAAAAAACAACAACAACAAAAACTTGCACAAAAAGTAAAATAAAAACCTCTCACTTCCATTTCTTGGAGTTCATTTTGATCAACAACAGCTAGCCTTTCAAAAATAACAAACCTTTATATGCAGAGACTCTTCATGTAAGTTGTGTTTGAAAGAGATGCGTAATTCACACCTCATTAATGAATTTTGTATCTTACCACAACCAAAGAGAGGCCCTTTTTCAAGGTCAATATTTGATTTTCAGATTTAGAATCAAAGGGACAATTAATTAAGGATTAAAGAAAAGGAGGTTTTGTCTGACACATAGCAATACTAGAGGTAGGGATGGTGATGGAAGTTGGTCTACATTTATCATCGTTATTAATATTTTTATAAATCTTTAACTTCTAGAACATCATGGTCAAAGAATTCACAATAGCAACAACAAGGGCTATATGATCCCTTTAGTCATTGAAATACAAACATTCTTAAATCTTACAAGAAAGTTTGTCTTAAATCTTACTAGAAAGTTTATAATAAAACTGAGAGACTTGACTCTTCAGGGTGAATTTATGTGCCAGGAGAAGAAAAATCAAACCCACCCATGATTTGGTATTTTATTTGTTGGGGCTCTACTTTGAATATAACATGACTTCTTGTATCTGTAGTTCCCAAAGTTTTTCTTCAAATCCATTCATTTACTTACAAAATTCAGTGCCTACATATTGACAGTTACAATAATATGTACTCGAGATAAAAATATTAAAAAGCATGGAATCTACTATGTGAAGTAGTAATCTAATATAGAATTCCTGAAATATTTTATTATAAATCCTCCCATTTCTCCCATCTCTGACTCTCTCTCACACACAAATTATAGAGAAATATTAACATATTCACTTATCATTTCAGTTTCACATTTGAAATAATACATAAAGTTCTCCAAATTAGTCAAATTCTGCAAACCATTTGGTAATACTTGTCTTTCTCCAATTAGAGGGTGCTTACATATTTGAACCTGGTCCTAGATTTTCTAAACCGGTCTCTGATTTAGTTATCCATCAATATCATACCTATTAAATCACTGTATTGTTTCCAAAAGACTTTAGTAGTAGTCTCTTTTTTATATCCTTACTGGAAATCATAACTAAAACTCCTGAACAGCAAATAACTGTATAAAAATCTAAGTAGTATCTGAAAAGTATAGTAAGGAAGTGGACTATTTAGGGACCTCAGGTCTCAAGGAAACCACCAGGCAGTGAGTTGCCTAAGCTTTTTTCAACTTATGTTTGAAACTACATCTGAAAAACAAGCCACCTGGAAATTCTGACAAGCCCAGCTTTCACAAGTTTAGCAAGAAAGAAGGGACTTGGACACTAGCCACTCAACCACAGCCAGATGCCACTGAAAAACCAGCATAACATGTACCTTTAACAGGGGTCTCAAGGTATGGACCCTAAAGACTTTCTCAAATGAATGAAACCTAAAATAATTTGTCACAGTACGAGGGCTTATTTAGAAATGCTTTAATTCCTTTCTGGAATGGAACTCTCTCTACAGTAAATAATACTCTCTTTGCTAATTTTTATAGCATGTTTCTGTGGTGCTGGGTTCAAACCCAAGGTCATGTACATTCTAAGTGCTGAGCTGTGTCTCCAGTGCCTATGACACTTTCTTCTTTCTTTTTTTACATTTTTTAATTATCTTAAAATAGTGTACAAAGGAGTTATTCAATAAAGCAGTTTTTGACAATATGCCTTGACCAATGTCACCCCTTTCAACAAACTCACACTTCCCTCTCTTTTCTTGATTTTGTTGGATATGTGTTGATTGAATTCTTGACTGCAGTTTCCCCCACTTCTTATCTTCATTTGTCTACCACTCTCCCCTTGACTCCACCCCATTCCTTTCAATTACCTGTTTCCTGGTGTTAATTTCATTGAACTTTGACTTTGTAAGGAATCATACTATTTGAGTTCTCCCTTGAAAAGCCCATGTCATGTAGATGAGGCCATGGAACTGCTGTCCTGACCAAATTATAGCCAGAATGACTCTTGAATGTCTTTATTGTACTCTCTGTGTAGAAAAGCTTGCTAAGTCAATAAAAATTTTAACCTGAGATATTCTAGATGATTTCCTGTGTAGTGGTTCATCTCTGATTTCTACTGCCTTTCACACTACATTTGGTTTCTGAAGGAGAAAAAAAAGTTACATGATTGAACATAGAACAACGAGAAAAATAAAAATGCAAAGTCCTTAGGAAGCACCTGACAGGAAGAATAATAAGAAAAGAAAGCAAGGTCAAAAGCAAGATGTCAGTTATGAATGATTTCATCTGTCCCTTGGCACACTGTCATTTATGAAGGTTGATAACCATCAATGCAAACCGAAGAACAGCATCTTGTGACAAAACTATTAGGCATAACTCAGTGCATTTGTCTTCCTTGAGCAGTGAAGAATTAATAAAAAGAAAATAAGATTAATGCATGTATGTGAAACAACTAGTGTATAAATGAACAACAAACTTCAAGCTAAGAGTGTTTCTATGGGTGTATCTCTTCCCAAAAGAAAGACTGAATGCATTGTTTAAAAAAAATAAATAAAATCTTCCGGAAAGTATTAAAAAGAAAATTTTCTATTTGAAACCTGAAAGTTGATGTTATCTGAGTAGATACAGAATAAAATGTTTAAACATGTCACTGCTCAGACAGGTAATATTGCATATATTTAGGAGAAATTTCTTTTTTTTCTTTTTTTTTAATTGTGAAAATACCATACAGAGGGTTTACAATTACGTGGGCAAGGTAATGAGTACATTTCTTATCAAGCATTGTTGCCTCCTCCTTTGTTTCCCCTTCCCATCTCTCCACACACATACTCCACCCCCAACCCCTTCCTGGCCAAAGTTGTCAAGTTTGTTTTTTGACATAACGACTTGTACATCTCATGGGTCCACCTGTATCCCTATTTAAACAATTTGTATTTTCCCTTCCCCTCCACAAATTATACCAACATCAAATACAGAGAAAACAGGGGTTATACTGTGGGGGAGGGACATACAAAACAACAAAGAAAATATATATTACATATAATAAGAAAGAAAAACCATTTGAATCCTTACCTGGGGTTCATTTTGCCTAATATCAACTTATCTGACCGTTTCTGCTTGTCTCAGACATATGCTACCTATTGAAAATAAGGGAAACCATGGGACCTATGTTTTTGGGGGCCTGACTTACTTCACTAAGTATAATTTTTTGAAGTCTTTCCATTTCCTAATAAATGGGCAATGTCATTCTTTTTGATGGAAGCATAGAATTCCATTGTGTAAATAGACCACATTTCCTTGATCCATTCATCTACTGAGGGGCATCTGGGTTGGTTCCATATCTTAGCTATGGTAAATAATGCTGCAATAAACATAGTTGTGCTGGTAGCTTTAGTATGGTCTTGTTTGTGATCATTGGGGTAAATGCCCAAAAGTGGGATTGCTGGGTCATAAGGGAGCTCTATGTGGAGTCTTTTGAGGAACCGCCATACTACTTTAGGAGAATTTTCTTGCTTGAACAAGTCAATTGATGACCAAAATATAACTTGTGATTTATATTTTCTAACAATAGACTAGTAAAGTGTTTTCAACATATGCTTGTCCTAATGAAATAGAAAGATTAAAATAAGGTATAAAAGCCTAGAGTATAAGCATAATGTTATAAAGATATGATAACAAGGTTATTACATCAATCATAAAACAGATAAATCTAGGCACTCATTCAAACAAAATGGAGATGAAGTAGAATTGTTTGTTAGTTAAATATCAGAACGCTAACATGATAAATATATTAATTTCCCACTTACACAACCCATATATTAATCATCAAGTTGGTATCAGTTGCTCTTCAAAGATATAATAATGATACCAAAATTTAAATTTAATATTCTCAATAAACTCAAGAATCAGATTTAATTTGCTTGAAACTCTTCAATATGCTTCAGTAAAAGAGAGGAAAAATAAATGAAATTTTATTGAATATGATTCACACACAGGTTACTTTTACACTCAAGTCAATTAATGTTAGGTATAATTTATGTTTAATTAATGGAGCTGGATGTCAAGGGGGGAAATAAAAACACACAACACTAGGGCTCATAAAAATTATGAACAAAAATGATATTGTTGCTACAGTTAATTATAACTAAATACCATTATACTATAGAAAAAGGAGATCACAGTTTGCTGGGCTTGTAGAGAAATAAAATTAGAAAGGCATAATAAACTGTCTACAAGTAGAAATATGCTTGGAAACCCGAGCCACATATCATCAAGAGCACAGAGAAAATGAGAAGAAAATGCAAAGAAAGCCATACAATTTAAGACTCTGAAGTATGAAGGTGAATTTTTTGGATCCCTGAAGGCCTGACAAAATGAGAATATCAAAAGTGAATTTAAGGACTATGGAGTCAAAATTAAATATATAGGTGAAGGCCACAATATGGGATTGTTATTAAATTCTACTCATAGCCAATCAGCAATGACCTAAAGTCATTGTCTAATAATTTTATAAGGGCTATTGCAAATATTTTTATAAGCTATTGTAAAAAGAAAAAGTTGAATACATTGAATGGGATGAGATAATGGACAAATGCATAAAATGATATAAATATAAATGATAAAAATATAAATATTCACAAAGACAGGAAATTTTGGAAGTGAAGCCTAGGAGACCTGAGGCTAAACCATTACTTGGAATGAGTGAGAGACTTGCATGGTGGAACTGAAGATCCAAATGAATTTGGCATATAATTCATAGTGGAGCTGGGAAGTGCAAGTACATGGTTTCCTAAAATTAAAGACAAGACCCAGTGATCAGATGATTGTTGAACATAATAGGAAAACTATAATTACGTAACAGGATAATGTCTAGGGCAGTGTTTAGGAAAGATGTTGGGAAGCCAGGCTCTGAAGCACCAGCTAATGCAGTGTGAATCTGAGTACATTATCTGCTAACTGTGTGACTTTCAACATGCCAACCCACTGAACATAGCTTTATGCTTCCAAGATGTAAAAGAAAATATTGCAGTAGCAATACTCAGTCACAGTCCCTTATTTCAAATATTCATGGTCAAGTATGTTTTAAGATTCAGATTTGGCCAAATTTTAAGATAGTATAATAGTTGTACATATCATATCTGATGAACTATATATACCCAGCCAGCTTGCAGTAGTGATTTATGATTAAAAAATCCAAAGTAATACACATGGCTTCTTGTGTGATAAAAAAAGGGACTGCAAAGAGTCTTTTGTCATTTTTGTTATATTTGATGTCAAGTGAGTTATAAGTTAAAAAAAAATTCCAGAAGTTGGAATTTTGGCATATGGGAATGTGTGGGCTGCACCCCCTCATGCCACATGATTAAAAGATTATAGTTATAATTAAAAAGATTTTCATTTCATTGTAATTATAATGAAAAGATGTTGAGACATCACATGGACATGGGGCACCCTCCAGCGTTCTTGAGATGGTGCTGATGATGGTGATTGCGATGAAGAGGAGGAGATAAGGAGGCTCGTTACCAGAGCACAGAAAATAGTGTTAGGAATTTGAGATGACAAAAGGTGTTAGGCACTAAAATTTCAGAGTCAAATAATTCAGATTCAGGGTGATTTCAGGTGAAGAAATGTGTGTTAAGACAGGTGGTTAGACGCAGATTGTGGAGAACCAAAGAGAGAGTCAGGCAAACATACACATGCTTTTTATTTACAGAGAAGAAATACCCATGATGGAATTACCACATCAGACTCCATTTACTAAATGCTAGGTAAGGCTTTTAGAGACTGTCATTTCTTCTCGAGTGTCAGTTCCTCTTCTCCCAAAGCTTCTTTCCCCACTAAGGCTTTATCCCTAGGGGAAAGTACATGTGGGTCTGTTCTTATTCTGTCCACAAGTTGGGGGGAGGAAGGTTGACATAGAACAGTTGGACAGAACTTATGGACAGGTGAAGAGAGAGAAGCCTATGGTTTATTCATTTCTTATTTGTAGTTCAGGAAACAAGCATGCAGATGAATATTTGCTTTTCTTGAATCTGTATACATAGGTATATGCGGTGCACATAGTGTCTTACACCAGGTATGACAAATTCTATCTCTTTCTTCTCCAAGTTCGTCTACCAAGATTTCTAGTACAATGCATCCTATCAGAATGCTCCATGCTATAAAAATAATGGAAACATTTCTGACTTCCATGTGTGTATGTACTAGATATAAATTAGGTTATCATAGTAATAGCTGCAGTTATATGTTGTATACTAGGGTTTAGAAAGAGTTTGTGTGATGCTACTAATAATCCTGAAATTTACCTATGATTGGTTCCTCTTAGAAATAAGGAAGCAGAGGCCCAGAGTAGTTGAGAAATCTGAGACACTAAAACTAAAACCGGCCACCTGCAAAGGAGCTCTTAAGCATGCTGAGGTCAATTAGAATATACATTTCTCTTTGAAAAGACAATAGCTCTCACTCTGTCAATTTTACATCTGGACATCTAAACTGCTGAAATTCCAGGGTAATAACTTAAAAAATAAAGTTTGATTTCATTTAGCCTTTCCATTTACTATGAAGGTAAAAATTATAAGGGCCATGCTCATCAAAGCTTAATGTAATAAAAGAATTGTATTTGCCAGTTAGCATTGGACAATAGCACTGAGACCCAACTGCTCATGAATGTTGAATTGGTTATTTATAAATGGCAAGATGTTTTCCAGGAACAAGAATACTATCTAGCAAGAACAAGTATCACGTGTATTTATTCACAGTTTTTGTGTGCTGTTCCTGGTCTTGAACTCAGGCCTCCCACTCTTGCTCACTGCGCTTCTTGGTCATGGTTTACACTCTACCACTTGGGCCACCTCTCCAGTTGCAGACTTTGCTAATTCATTGGAGATAAGATCTCAAGGATATATCTGCACAGGCTGACTTTGAACTGCAATCCTCAGAATGTCAGCCCTCTGGAGGCGCTAAGAGTACAGTCGTGATCTACCAATGTTTGGTTATTTATTTGCATTCTTGTCTCAAGAATAAAAAATGGAAACTCTAGGCCAAAACAATTTGAATGACTAAATGATAAAAGTTATTAAAAGAAAACATGTGAAAATTGGACTTTAACTTTCAAGGCAGTTAGATGTTCTTTATAGACACATTCATTAGTTATTAAAAAAGGCAACTATAAATATATCGGAAATATAGATCTCATGAGTAATTAATTATTGATGAAGGAAAGTATAACATGTTAGGACCAAACTAAGATAACAAAAGAAGGAAGCAAAACTCTATTTTTATGACAAATGGCAAAAGACTGATTTTTAAATGTTAAGAAAAAGTAATTGGTGTCATTTAATAGCTATTAAAGTCAGGCTCTCATGCTATTGGAAAGCCATTCTAGTACATAAAGAAATGGGGAGAATATTTAATGTGATTAAAATTAAAACTAATATTGAAAAGGCACTCTATACAATGATTTGCATTAAACCAACCACTAATACTGTTTTGGCAATATGATCTCTCCCTTTCAATCCTACCCACATCTTGGTATCATTTTTCTTTGTATTTCTCTCTTTGATAGCTAACCTGTCAGGTAGAGACCCACAATTTACTGGCTCCTGATGTTAATACTATTGCTAGCATCTGCTGTCAAGCAAACTAAGGTGAGAATTGTGTGCTTTTGGGCTCAGGCCATTTGAAGTCTCAGAAAGTAAACCACAACAACAACAACCCTCCCCCCAAAACAACAAAAAAAAATTAAACTTAATGTGAGGTTTTTAAAAGCAAATTTTAATTTAATACCAAGCATAATTAGAAAATTTTCTAAATGCCAAAGCAGTAGTATTGCATTGTTTATTTCACAAAAGCAACTGGCTCCTTTCACTAATCTATTCATTGTAACCTGGGAAATTACTTCAGCAAATATTGTGTGGGGCTTGAATTCAGGACCTCACACAGTTCTGATTTGGCTCACAGCTGGAGCTCCACAACTTGAGCCACACACACCTTTACGTCTAACAGTTTTGCTGGTTAACTAGACTTAAGAGTCACTTGGATTTGTCTGCTCTGGCTGGCTTTCAACCTTGATCCTCAGATCTCTCCTTCCTGATTAGCTAGGATTCCAGTCATTAGCCACCGGAGCCCAGCTCAAGTCTGATCTTAAAGAAATTCCCCAAGGAAAGGCAGATCTCATGGTAATATATACTCTGCTTATAAAAGAGCCTTCATTTTATAGCTATTGTTTTACAATTGACATTACTAAAAATCATATTAAGGGACCATTGGCATAATTCAGACAGAACCTAGAGATCCAAAGTTGAGGTTCAATTCATTTAATTAAATATATTTAAATAAATATGTTATATTTTTGGCTTTATTTTAGATGGTACATGTTACATCAATCTCTAATTTCTTTCCATTATAGATATTACCTATCATCCTGAAAGGTTAGTGCTCCGCATTAATGATCTTTTTCACATATTCACCTCACTGCCTTCCTGTTATAATTGTCTCAGCCTCTTTCTGCACTAACTCTCCTATACCTACTGAAACCAGATGAGTCGGCATCCTGGCCTCATTGAGCATCAGAGGATGGTGGTTCAAGTGATATGTGGCTGCAAATCATCCAAATCTCTTCTCAACTTTGGTGGGGGAGGGCCCTGGGCATGAGGTGAAGAAATGCACAACTTTCCTCCCACAGCCTCAGTTCTTTGAATTCTCCTGTTCTGCTCTTTCTATTCTCTTCTCTTCTCCATTCTATTCTTCTATTCGAGATTCTCTTTCATTCTATTCTGCTATGTTATGCTGTTATGTCTGTTATTTATGTTATGTTCTATCTCCTGCACACACAATGACCTGATGTTAGGTTACCTCAAAACTCCTATCTTCTCCCATCAGCACTGAAAGGATCACAGGTAATATACTTCTTAAAAACATAACTCAGCTGGGTGCTGGTGGCTCACACCTGTAATCCTAGCTACTCAGGAGGCTGAGATCTGAGGATCAAAGCCAGTCTGGGCAGGAAAGTCCATGCGACTTTTATCTCCAATAAACCACCAGAAAACCAGGAGTGTCACTGTTGCTCAAGTGGTAGAGCACTAGCCTTGAGCTGAAGAGCTGAGGGACAGCACCCAGTCCCAGAGTTCAAGCCCCATGACCAACAACAACAACAAAACCCTCAGAAAAAAAAAACAACAAAAAATACACAATAACTCATGGCTCAAGGCATTTAATATAAATCCTGAGAACATTGTTTGTTTACAGTATTTCATTTCAAAAATGCTTGCAGTAGCATTTTTGTGAGGACGGAGCCATTTCTCTATCATACAAGCTTATTTTTAAAAATTAGTATAATATAGTAACTCCACCAACGGTGACAGCAATGGTGATCACTACAAGTGAGAAAATACTTGCTCTAAAATGGAACAGAAAGAAAGAGGATCACAGCTCAGTGACTTCTCCAGGGGAACATTTGAAGCACAAAAGCAAAGGATAAAAATGTTATCACTATTCTGTACTTTGCATACTTCACTGATATTTCCCATCCAATTAGTGAGGCTTCATAAATCTCACATGGAAGGAAAACTAAAAGCTCATGAACTAAACTTCAGGGAAAAATTATAGAAGAAAAGTGAAATCTATCTTAGCAAATTATATAAGCTTGTTCATTATTTTACAGTAAAACCATAGATCCAAAGAACTCTATATCTCATCATTAAGTATAAAAAATGCTATTATCATGTGTTCAGTTTACTCCAAATTTGTATCTCTGGAGCCAGAAAGCAATTACTGTTCCATGCACAAAAATATGGGGTAATAATTATCTTCTCTATTCTTAAATCTTCTTCATTTTGTCTAATTAGCTTTCTTGATGTCTCCAAATATAGTTTTTCTTTGAGTTTAAGTCTTTGGTTGCCACGTTTATTTTCTATTTGTGACATTTTTTAACATTTAAAAGGTATTTATCTTATTAATATCTTGGTTACCATTTTGTTGAAACTCATTTCTTACATACTGACTACTCTTTTGCCATTAAAGGTATTTTAATTGATCATGAAGTTTGCAAAGGTCATTTGTGAATAGTGAATGACACCCAAACTCAGGAATTTATAGTCTATTTTACTAAATATTACCAGTGCCAAGATGAAGTTGGGAAGGAAAACTGTAGAGGTGGGTCAGAGAAAACGTGGAAGCAGCACACATTAAATGTGCTTTTGTTTTCAGAATTTCTTTTTGGAAGAACTGCTGTCTTCCCCTACTGACATGTTTATCGGCCTTCCAGAGGACTTGTTCATTGCTGGGATCATTCACCACCCTTTGTTGTGCTATAATTATTTTTTGTTGTATATCAAAAGCAATTGGATACAGATGGGCCCTGTCACATGCTCCTTCTATCCTTCTTCTTGGCATGAATACACTAACTTTGGCTCTGATCTTTGAAAACTCTGTGCCTAAGCCAGGCTTTCAAAATGTCTTTCAAATCAAGAGCTTTAACCCTGAATGGCCCAAACAAAGATCAATGGCAACAGTAGTGTGCTTTGAAGGTGAGGGAAGAGAGAGGAGATAGTTTTAACCACATCAACATTACTTAAGTGTATACAGCATGCTAACCAGTGTACTAATAATCATTAGCAAGCATTATTTGCAATAATAAAATAGTTCTTGTACATTTCTGCACTTAAGTCTTCATAACATCCTGTATACCTCGGGTAATTATCCAGGGATATTATCACCTTAGGACTTTTCTATCTGTAATTTCTCATATTTACTTCATTATGACCTTTAACCAAAAATTTAAAATTCCCTCTTGTAAGATTACTCATTTTTTTCTTACAATGATCCCAGAGTTAATTGCTATTACAACATTTGGGTTTATTGCTTCCTTCGTGCATCTTCAAAACCAGGATTAAAAAGTCAGGGCATAGAATCAGAGTATGTCTGAAACTCAGGGTTCAAATCTTGCTTCTCAGTAGCAGAATTGCTGAAACATTGTGAGAAGACAAGATAAGAGGAAATGTTTGTAGAACTGAAGAGTGCACTGACTCTAATGCCAGCTCATGATAGAGTAGGATTCCTCCCATTCGCTCAGCCTCTATATCACATCCATATGACCTCAGTCATATTGAATTTTACTTTTTCAAAGCCAGCAGATAAAGCCATTCTTCAATTAACAGACAGCATCTCATGGAAATTATGTGAATGAAGCAAAAATACATTAAAATTCAAAAGAGAAAAAGTAACCTTTGCTACTTCAGAAAGTTAAAGATACTCATCTTTTTTCATCATTTTAAATCCTTCCCACTTTCTAGTCACTGGTTGGGAGGGTCTTGTGATCCCTCAGTGATGTCGTTGTCCCTACTGCTCTACAGTTAGTGTTCAACTCTCTATTTCCAGAAATTTCTTTAAGAAAATGTGTTTTTATATAACAATATTGTTGTCTAGCTTTGGTGAAGGGGAAAAATCTGCCCCAGAAAAGAATGTATATGCCCAGAAGACTCTTATAAACAATAAAAGGGCTTATAATGTGGCCCAGATTTGATCACTTCTGGGGAAATTATCAATGGAATTAAAGTCAGATTATTTTAGAGACACCTGCACACATAAGCTTATATTGTATTATTCTCAGCAGACAAATTCCAGAATCAACCCACTTTTGGATGAGTGGATAATGATGTATGTGTACAGTGAAGTTTTATTCAGCCCTAATGAAAATTATACACATATGTCATACATAGTATCCATATGTATATGCTGTTTGCAGGAGAATGGAATGGAAGATTGTAATATTGAGTGAATTAAGCCAAGTCTCATAAGTCAAGTAAGAAGAAGTATGTTTTCTGTCATATGTGAAATTAAGTAGCATAAGGATGTAAAAAGAAAGGAGACACCATTGTGGATGTGAAAGGAAAAAGAAAAGGTGAGAAGATAAAAAAATGTTACAAAAGGGTAAAAATGATCAAAGTGCATTCCACTCATGCAAGAAAATGTCACAGTGAATGATACAGCTATTATGGAAATCAGTATGGAGATTTCTCAAGAAACACACACACACACACACACACACACACACAATTTGATGTGAACTGGAAATTCTATTACTGGGTATATATCCAAAGGAAATTAACTCAGTGTGTTGAAGAAAAACCTCAGATGTTTAATGCAGCATTATAGAGAATTGATATGAAATGGAAAAATGAGTGTACATCACCTGATAAATGAAGGAAGTATATGGCATCCACCCACACTATGGACAAACTATTCAGCTATTAAAAAGATAGAATCCTGTCATTGTCAGGAACCTGGGCATGTAAGACATGTTAAATAAAACATCAGGCATAGAAAAGCAAACACTTATTACTCATATTAGTCAAGAATAAATTAACTGTTGCATATTTTTGGGAGAAATGGATTTTTCAAGTCAAATTCTATAGAAAAGTGATTCTTTTATGAAAAATAAAGTGAAAAATAAAAAGAAGAAAATGTCACAGTGGAACTCAATAATAAACATGATTTCTATGTGTTAATTTGCAAAAGGAAAATACAACTAGTCTGTTTCTTATCTGGTTAAATCATGATATGGTTTGAGACCAGATTATGAATTTCAAATTAGTCTTAGATAAATGGATTGACAAGTTTAAGAAGAAACTATACCCACTATTCTCATTGGCTGTGTAGGCTAGTAATTCCACAAATTAGACACCATGCAAGCAACCATAGGACTGCTCTTACTTATGAAGATATCTTTTATCTTTCCATGCACTCGGGAAGAGCAAATGATGCGATACTTTAGTTCATGTCTAAATTTTGTTTTTTTTTTCCATTCCTAATAGCAGAGACGTTTAATTCATGGATTAATTCAGGAAAGATTTTGTCATGCCTAAACCTTAATGAAGAAGGAAAGTTCAGTGCCTTCTAAGAGCTCAGCAACTGTTGGGAAAAATAGTCATCATATTAAGTACTTTACTATAATTACAATACAAAAACAAGGCAAAGGCTTCTTGTGTAGGCTGCAATACTTTAGAGAAGTGGCAAAATGGAGTTTATTTTCAAAAGTAAAATATTTTTTCTACTTAAAAGATTATTTTAAAACAATCATGCATATAAGCCATAAAATATAAATGAATATTCATAATGTTAAAAATATGAGAATAGATAAAGGTGGTTCAACTATAGATCACTCTCAGATAATTTGGGAGACAAATTACTCTGTGGTAAGGTGCATATAGTTTAACTGGAAGGAAAGATCCAGTAAAACTTTTACAGATTATAAGATCAGTCACTTCTAGAAATTAGTCCAATTAGTTGTCAGCTATTTACTATTTTCTCACAGACCCGTATACAATTTTGTTTGTAGCCAGAAACAATACACAAAACTCTTAGACTGTCTATTTTTCCTTAAAAAACAACTACCAAGTCCTTAATATTCTTTATGTTTGGAATTCATCTGTAAAAGAAAAAAGAACAGAAAAATGTGACTACATTTTTTTTCTAAAGATTGAGTCTACTTTTTTTCTACAGCAGTATCATATTGTCAAGCACTTTTCATTTCCTACAGTTCCTGTAGTTTTCCTATTTTATATGGAAGTTATTCTATCTTATTATTTTGTTTTGTTTTATTTTTGGAGTTGATGTCTCCTTGACTTGATGTCTCTGTTGACTTTTATTTATTACTATCCAAATAGAAATTTCCTAATAACTGACATCCTAAAGGAAATTTAAAATAAAATCTCACTTTCCTCAACTAACTCATGCTTTCTATTAGTTTTCATTATTTCTAATGTACTCATTTTAAAATTAATATATTTGCTAAAACTTACTTTGTCTGTCCTATGTGCCTAATTATATTTTTTGTTGATTAAACAAAAAAGGAGGTGTTTTCCACACTTATTATTTTAACACCAAATTTTACCATGGTTTAACAGGGTCTGCTGGGCTTGTTGCTGAAACAAATTATGGCTTATAACATTTTCTCTGCAGAAATACAAGTTTCTCTACAGAAATACAAGTTCCACTCAGCTGATTTGCAAATGATCTTATGGAAATTGTGTCATTTGCAAAGACTAATACCTTTCTAAAAATAGCCACCAAATGTTCATTTCCAAGTACAACATTGTTTAAAACACTGATGTACAACTAATTGAGTTTTATAAATACTAAAACTATAAAGGAATCTAAACTTAACCAATAACTTCCCTCCTCAAAACCAAGTTTATCATTCTTCTTCTTGCTAAGTGGAATTTATTATCTAATCACTCAAATTAAAATGTTGAAATTATCTTGCTTCCAATTTTTCAGGACACAAAACCTTTATTTAATGATACCTTCTACAATTTGACTTTATAGTTTAACTACTACTTAAGTGTTACTTGAAAATTATTTTGTGTAGCATAAACCACATTTGAATGAACTCAGTTACTCCTCTTCTTCCTGCAGTATATCCATGGGCTACTATTAGAATGACCTTGTGGAGGTATTTCTAAGAATAAAAATGAGATGTACAAATCATTAGGCTGAAAAATAAAATTATATTCTTAAGAACCTCATACAGCAATTTACTTCAAGTCCTAGTAAAATGTAATATTGGGTTTACATAGCAATGGATATTAATTTGCCTGGTGCCATAAGTGAATGCATTTAACATTTGTAGGAGAAAGAACAGATATATACAAATCATAAAAATACTCTTGAGAAAAGAATAGGATTTTCATGGAGAATGACTGGTTTTGAAACAGAACTGAAGTGAAAAATCTTGACTGTCTCTTGAGACACATTTCCTATATTAATTTGTTGTGAGCTTGTGTGACATGACTATGTAGCAGGCTTTATGTTAAGTGACTAATATGTCCACTCATGGCTTCAGGCTTCATCCTTAAGAATCCAGAGATCCTACATTTGTTGTAACAATGATTTTTTCAATTTCAGTTTTTCAGACATTGTAATTTCACAATTAATTATTGTGCCATTCTGAACGTTCACATTATTTCATAAAAAATTTTAGCCCCCAAATAAAAACCATCAGATTATAAATTTTTCTGTATTTCCTTGCTAGTAAGTGGAGTGTTTCCAGCAACCTTTTTATTTGATTGATTATTCAAATTATACAGGCCCTTTGTAGCAGCCCAAAGCCAGTTGCCCTTCTTTAGAAGAAAAGAATTCTATTGTAAACTTTTTAATTAATACTACTTCATGCTTTGCATTTTATATAAACTTTGATCAGTGTGGAAAAAAAAGATATTGAAAAATAAGAGAGCAAGCAGTTCTTCCACCAAACTTATATTGTCTTTAAAACCCTAACGTATTGTGTAATTAAGTGATACCAAAGTCCGATTCACCATTATGTGTAAAGAATTGTAGAAAAACAATTTTGAGCAAAACCTCTGCATAGAATTGTGAACATCTAAGATCTACATTCTGAGTGGCAGCGATAAGATTGTTAGGTGCTTGGTTCCTGTATAGGAACTATCCAAATGTATACTCTAGCTCAACCACATACATACAAACGTGAACAAATCAATTTGGTAGTATAACAATTACTTAAGCCGTATAAAAAACATGTCTTGAAATCAAACATTTAATTCAGGCAAAAAAGTTCATGGGAACTAATGAGTAAGATTTAGCTGTTACTCATTATTCCATTAAATTCATGTTTACTCATTATTTATTACATGATTGGTAGTGTTTGAGTTATATTGGTCTTAGAGAGCTCTTAGTAAATGTTAACTGTTGCTACTAATTTCTTTATTTTTTAAGAGCTGAGTGCATCTATTTACAGATACAACTATTTGACATTGTGACCTTTGTATATTCACTAGTCTCAGGTAAAATGGCTGAGTAAATACTATAATTACAATCGTGAGTCTATCACAATTGGTTCTCCTATCACCTTGCACAGTGACTACAGCACACATCTAAACAGCATTCATCTACTATTTCTTTTATATGACTGATATGGGATGAAAAGTCTAGGGTATAAAAATAATTTGCTTTGGAAATCTTTTCCTTAAAATGATGGGGATTGATTCTACCTGGTAGGAAATGCAGATTCACAAACAGTTTTATTTTTTAAAACATTATAGATAAATTCCAGAATATTCTTTTTCCAGTTCCTTCAATGAGAATGTCTAGCAAAACTCTAGAACAGTATCACAAGTAGGATATCCACATGAAGAAAATCAGTGCCAGAGCATTTATGACAGTAAGAGGATTGCTCATATTCCCCAGGTCTACTTAATCACACCCACTTCTTTCCTACCACCATCTCCACCTTAACGAGTGGCCATCACTGATTGCTATCCACTTGTTATAATTTTGTTATTTTCAGGTTCAGCTTTTGGGAATTATCTTTGGCTCCAAGTAATCCTTTGTAGATTAACTCAAGTTGTTGCATGTATCAGTCATTTATTCTATTTTACTGCTGAATACTGTTTCATAATATAGACACACCACAGTTTGTTTAAGCATACACTCATGGATGTACATATGGGTTGTTTACAAATTGAGACTGCTGTTAATAATGATACTTTATGGCCAATGTGAAGAAGTTTCTTCATTTCTCTGCAGTAAAATAGAAATGCAATTTCTAGCTCATATAGAAGTTATCTGCTTGAGGTTTTATTTTTTCTAAGAAACTTTTAAAATGGACTCATTAGTAAAGTATGTCTGGCTAATTTTTTCTCTATACCATACCACTAATTTGGTGTTAAAGTTATTATTAATCAAGTCATTCTGATAGGTATGTAGTGATATTTCACAGTGACCTTTCCTTAGATTTCCTAATGCCTTATGATTATGAAAATACTTTCAAAATAATTTCATTGTTTGAACTTACCAAACATGTATTAATGGATTCCTTGAAATGAGTAAAAGAAGAATTATTGCTGATGCAAAGCATCGAGCTGGGAGTCTGTGCTTACTGGGAAGTTCCACATGTGAAAGTGTGATACTCTTCTTTCTACCATGGCAACAGCCATATTTAGTCCTTCTACCACTCATCAAATGGTGTTTGGGTTGCTCTAACTTTAAGGCCTTTACAAACTCTCTGTTTTCAGGCTTTTGTTGGTCTCACGGATACACACACCAGCTTTTCTCTGAAGATTACAAAAGCAGGACTGTAGCAATAAAACAGGATACCTGTGGTTTCAGTTTTACTTGCTCCTGCCAAATTACTTCCCAAAATTAAGATGACAATTTCTTCTCCCATCCAAATTCCACAAATATCTTTCACTGTTTCTTGTATGGTGGTCCTTGATACTGGTTTTAACTTTTGTTCAACACTAGAGCATAAAATATATCTTCTCATTGTAGTCTTGATTTGCATTATTCTAAACACTAGCGAGGTTAAACATTTTTTCATATGTTCAGTGGGCATTGGTGTTTTCTTTTAGATATTGTATCTATTTGTGTCTTTTGCTTATTTGTCTATACTAATTTGTAGGATTTCTTTGTTTGCACAGGTAGTAGTATTTGGTAGTTAAAAACATAGATCATGAGCTTTAAGCCTTGTGATTTATTTAATTGGGCTCATAGAAAGTCAGATTCAAGGATGAAATTAGAGGGTAGAACCAATGCCAGGAAGAGTGAGACTTTTATCAGGAGAATAGACCTTGCTCCACTTAAAGCAAAAATCAACTAGAATCTGGGGTAGAAAATAGATATCATGGGTCACTTACGGCAAAATAAACACATCAATATCTTATCAATCATTTGATTATCTTCTCTGCATTTAGGGATTTTCTGGAGGAATGGAATCCTAATGACAGGAAAAGCACAAACTCTTTCACAGTACAGAGTTCTTCAATGAGTTGTGTACAGCACTCTATTATGTTAATGTGCTTCTGTCTCTGAGATATGGCATTTAGTTGAACATTTGTCATGTGAGAGAATGGTGATAATGTATTTTTAATGAAACATGCCAATAGATCTCAATGCTCTTCATTTGCTTTAAAAACAAACATCTTAGTTTTATCTGGGTATTTATTTGTCATGAGTAACTCACCCCTGACAGTCTCTTGCTTTTCTGACATTATCTTCCCAAAGGACAGACACCTTTAGCCATGCTAAAACAAATGACAACAGCCTGTGCTCACAGATTAACATCTGACAGGTCTCCTTGTGGCTCAGGTATCAGTGGATACAAACACAAAGCTCAACACACACCCATTCACAGACAATGTGTAAGAACAAATAATTCCAACAAATGTTGGCATCAGAAGAAAGTCAGTTCAATGGAAACAAAATGCAAACTCTGGTTTACAAAATAAAAGATCACACACCTTTGGAATATATCTATTTAACATAATCTACTTTATTGCTTAATGGAAGTGTAATATAATGATTCCAAGTTTTACTCTTCCTTTCCTATGCTCAATTTCTATGAGTGATTACTATAAAATTTAATTTGTTAAATACTCAATAGCTTCTAAAGCTATTGCTAATGCAACCTTATAGCTCACATAATTATTTGTGTGCATGTGCTGGTATTGAGACTTGAATTCAGGACCTCTCATAGTTTGGCTACTATGCTAACAGCAGATGCTCTATAATTGGAGCCAGGCCTCTACTTATGGCTTTTTGCTGGTTCACTGGAGAAGAGAGGCTCTCCTATTTGTCTGCCCAGTTGGCTTCTGTCTTCAATCCCCAGATCTCATACTCTTTAGTAGCTAGGATTGTAAGTGTTCCACATAACCATCATTTTACATATGTAGAGAATAAAGTTTACAGATGCTAATTAAGTAGCAGAGCTGAGATTCATAGCCAAGTCTCTATCTCTTCCAACCTAGCCAATGGTCATTGGTCACATTCAGAAGACTACTGTGACATGTTGACTAAATACTTTCCACCTTGAGAAACAAGTCATAGAGGTCACAGAATCTTGATTGCTCTTGAAAAATGGAAAAAAAAATACTACCAAAGGCAAGAGTAATCCTTATATTTAAAGAATGGTGTTATCTGAGAATTCTGTCTGAAAATGGAAAAGCAGAGCATGTGGTTCCTCAAGAAGTCTCAAAGGAGGATCAAGCTGAAGCAAAAGAGTGAGGCTGGTAACTCAGGTACACTTTGGAGGAAAAGGCCTGTGTGAAAGATTGATATTTAAGCATTCTTCTGGATGAAGCTAGATTCAGTTGCAAGTTCCTAGCTTCTAAAATTCCCAGTTCAGCCATTCAGTAAAATACTATGAAAGCATGTAGTATGGCTGTGTTAGTTTTGTTTTTAATAAATGGATGTGGCCAAAAGGTAATGTAATGATCTTCTCTTCTAATGTTTCTGAGAAACCAAGCTTACAGTATCTGAAATGTATGTACAAAATCAAATGAGGTGGGGAGCTCTCCTGTCCCAGGCATCTAGGCAAACAAAATGGAGCTATGGTATGATTTGTTCCTCGTTGTTCTAACAACAAATTACCTCTTGCTGGTCCTTCTTATCTAGCTACACTTGCATTAATTTTTTCTTTGACATTTGGCAGTATTTTAGCTACTTAGAACAATTCACATATATGTGTAGCTATAAAACACATATATCAGAAAGTTCTAATAAGAAATAGCTAAGGGAGGACAACAAACAAATAATATTTTTTTTGTTTTCCTTTGTTGACAGTTTGAAGTATATCCTTTCCCTAAGGAAAAAAAAAGAAATAAATATGTACAACATCTTAGCCAAAGATAAATTATTTGGAGCTCCAGGTCAACACTCAGCCCTTAATCATTTTGCAAAGGGTAAAACATAATTTAAGTACTCAAATACTTGTTTTAAATCATTCTATGAAGTTTTTCTAAGTGACGTTTATTAGAGTTTTATTAATGGGGTAGAAATAAAAGAGCACAAATGGATTCAACAATCAATGCTAACTATAAATCTACTAAAAATTGAAAGGTTCTCAATCACTCTTCAGCTAAGTAAACAGTAAACTGGAAAAGTTCAATGTATATCCTCCCATGGCATTTGGTTTTCTAATGAGAGACAAAATGAAAAAGAAAAAATTCCTTGATCTTGAACTATTTATGTTTTTAATTTATTTTTCTAGTTAGACAATAATAAAACCCTAAAGAAACAAAGATTTCTCTGAAAAAATATTAGTCTGTTTAATGGCATTTGAATTATTGTGTGCATCTAGATAGGTGCACTCTTTTTACTATAATAAAAAATAAATTCCAAATCCACAAATCAACAAAATTATTAATTTCAATAACCTACCTTAAGATATGGAAATTTTACAAAAATAATTTAAATGAATATCCAAAACAACTAAGGAATCATCTTGCTATCATCCCATCACGCAGGAATTATACGTACCTCTAACTTCGGTAAGATTTTATTTCCTGAATGAGCTCAGTGAGATAAAAATGTCAAAATAATTCACTAAAAATAATAGTTCCCTAAAAATATGATCCTGGAAATCCTTGGAGTACTTGGATGCTGATAAAAATAAATCCACGAATTCACATAAAAATATTACTTTATACTTCTATTTAACCTTCAGCCTCTTTTGTCATTTCAATTACTCATTCTCAAAATAATGTTCCCTCAGCTAAGAAATCTGAAGCTCTAAGGAGGATCTCTTTTTGCCCACATATTACCATAAAAGTAGACAGTGCATGTACAATAATCATTTGTTGGATGTAGTAAATAATATATGTTAAATTAGAAAAGAATTATTAATTAGCATTTGAGCCCCAAAACAAAGTCTTCAATTTGATTCACTTATAGAATTCTTATAGAATTTTTAATGGGAAAGCCTTAATGCACATGATCTGGTCCATAAAGGAAACCTATAAATAGGTGTTTTAACCGATAAGAACAGTAATTCAGCCAAATTGACTGCAATAGCTTTCTATTTTCCCATTTTTGAAGAGTAATATTGATCACATTATTTCATAAGGTTTTAGACTAGCACCATACCAAGACTATTTCTGTACAGAATTTAGATATTATCACAACTGAATAGGCAATTCCATTTCTGTCACTCTGAAATAGCCTGTCCATTTTCTATGTTATTTTTATTATAAATTTCCATATTTTTCTTCTAACCTATATTTAAGCCCCTTAAATATTAGGAACTTCCCTAATTTTTTTCTAACCAATATTCATTTGCCTACAATGATTTACCAATATTGGGAAGACACAAAATAGACCTTCTAGAGGTAGAAAGAGACAAATGTCAGAAGTGAGACTACTTAAACTGAGTTTAGAAAGAGGTGTGTGTATGTGTGTGTGTGTGTATTTGGTAACACAAAAGAGAAAAGTAAGAAGGATGGGAAGGCAGAGTCTTCCAGGTATCAGAAAACACAACTTTTTAAAAGTATATTGGGTAAGAAAAAATGTGTTAAATATAAAAGAATAGGACCAGGAATATAAGATAGGTAAAGAAAAGCCACCTTTTCAGAAATAGGATAGCTTCCAAAAATGAATATTAGCACTGAAGAACATAGGTTCTCATCAGAGAGTTTCCACAGCTCCTCATAGAAAGACTCAGTGCCATTCTGCTGGTTATTGCAAATAGGTAAGGCCACCCTAAATCAAACTGAGAAAGAACTCCCTAAATGCTAGTTTTAACGCACAAATAGAAGCAGACAAGCTAGGATTTAGCTAAAAACTCAGTACTTGCAGAGAAAAATTAAATTAAAAAGATTGTTCATTTCAATCCTGATGCCCCTCAGTAGATGAATGGATCAAGAAAATGTGGTGTACACACACACACACACACACACACACACACACACACACACACACAATGGAATTCTATGCCTCCATCAGAAAGAATGAATGACACTGCCTCACTTGTTAGGAAATGGAAAGACTTGGAAAAAATTATATTAAGTGAAGTATATATCTAAGATAATCTTACCAGACAAGCAGAAAAGGTAAAAAACTATGTACATATGACCATATTAGATGATGCTAAGCGAAATGAACCCCCAGATAGGGACACAAGAGGGTTTTTGTTTGTCACTGTTGTTTTTAATGTACTATGTGACTTTTTTTGTTTCTTTTGTATGTTCCTCCCCCATGGTATAACCCTTGTTGTCACTGTATTTGATTCCGGTGCCCTGAATCTTGTATATACATTTTTATAATTTGGGGAGGGGAGGGGAAATAACAAAATGCTGAAACAAGGATACAGGTTGACCCAATGTAACAATGCGATGTACAAGACACTATGTTAAAAATGAGCTTTACAATTTGAGTGGGGTAGGAGTTGGGAGGTGGGAAGGGAAGGAATGGGAGGGGAAAAACCGGAGGGGTTTAAAATGCTTGATAGGAAATGTACTCATTACCTCACTCATGTAACTGTAAACCCTTTGTACAGTATCTTTACAATAAAAATATATATTACAAAAAGATTGTTCATTGTAAGCAGAGTCTAACAGCTAAAATATACCAGCCTTTCCAAATTTTTGTTTATAGCTTTCATATAATTCACAAGAGGGAATGATAGCTGACTTTGTCAAACTGCTTTACTGACATAATAGATTATAAGACAATATTTTTGACATCTTAGAGCGTATAGAAAGATATACTTCTTTAAGATATGTAACTTTACATATGAATATATCTTCTTTATTAGTGGATTTTAAAGTTATTTTAATTAAAAATCTTCTAAGAATACCAATAAGATAATTTTGTTTTTATATCCCTTACAGAGATAAGACAGTAAGATTTTTGCTCTTTGAATGGCTCATTTAGGTAATACATAGGATGGTGAATCAGAGTTCTTCTTACTCTAGGTCTGTGATCTATAATTGGGAAAATCAGACAGCCAACTTAACAGTACCATCTGAACCATGAATGTGACTCCATTACAAGAACCAGAGAAAATCTGATTGGCAAGTCTAACCTATTTTGTTTTGAGACATGTGTTACCAACTTGAGAGGGAGAGTAGACATTAGAGTGCAGTTTATAAGAATGTGCAAGTCTCACAGATACTATTATGTACTAGAAAGTGTATTTTCAGATAATGCTTAGAGAACAGAGAATTTAAAAAGGAATTTTTAAGATAAACTTGCTTTAAAAGTTTAAAACACAAATATTGTCATCAAGATGCAAAACTGAAATTGATCATAGTTGCTTCTCAGGAGTGCTACAAAGAGTAGCTCTGTGTACAACTGTGACTATGAATGTTCCATGGACCAATGAATCATAAGCAGGCAAGGCTCCAACCCATTGTACTTTTAAGCTAGATGGGGTGCAATATTGTTTCTATTCTCTTCCTTTTCTCAGATATTATAATGCACAAAAAGCTCACAGCTGTGACTACATATGTCATTTAAAAGGACACTCCTGAACTGGGATGACAAATCTCTCAATACAGCAGTCCATTGCCAGCAGTTTGGAATTTGCTGACTCGAGTTGACTACAGGCCTGAAGGATGAGAGGATGAGCCATTATCCGAAATGGCTCTTGCCAGGGCCAGAACTGTAGCCCATGTATAACTAACTGTCTGCTCTGCACTTAGCTCCAGGCAGATTATTTTCAGGGACTTAATGTGTTTCAATTGTCAGTAACTGCGTTTCCTTTATATGTAAAAATATTACTCTGAAAAAAATCTAGATTTGTCTTTTTTATAATTTCATCATTGTTTTTTTCATGACAATGATATTGTATATGCAATATAGAGTATGAAGTAATGTCTATATACATATATATGTTACATAAATTTAAAATCAGATGGATGCTGGTGGCTCACGCCTGTAATCCTAGCTACTTAGGAGGCTGAAATCTGAGGGTCATGGTTCAAAGCCAGGCTGGGCAGAAAAGTACATGAGACTCTTATCTCCAATAATCCCCAGAAAACTGGAAGTAGTGCTGTGGCTCAAAGTGATAGAGCATTAGTCTTGAAAACAAAAGCTTAGGGACAGTGTCCAAGACCTGAGTTCAAGTCCCACAACTGACTAAATAAAATAATAAATAAGTAAAATCTATATCTTTCTATACTGACATATCTATCACTGAACATTTCTTGGTCATGAGAATATTTAGAATGTTTTTTTCCTAGTGAATTTGAAATAGACAATATAATACTGTTAACTATAACCACCAATTACACAGTGTAATTCCAGGAAGCACCCCAGTGTCTAAGTGCAATTTTACTTCCTGTCCTTCTCCCTTCTAAGGTCCTGGCAGCTACTAAAACAAGTTCTGAACAGAGAAACATAGTGTTTTCCATAAAATTAAAAGTTCTCCAGCCTCCTGGTTTCTAAGGAAGTCTGTAATATGGATGAAGGAGATGTATCTTCAGTTTTAGTAACCTCAATCTGTGAATTGAGGTAGCAAATCAGAGGTCTGAGCTGTACCTTGGACTGCTTCACTCCCAGTAATTAAGGGTACTGTAAGATCACGTTATAACATTGTGAGTATCTCAACATCATCACATGTAATTACTGCTCTGAAATATAGTGGCTACCTCATCTCCCATTAGGTTTTGATATAGAACTAAGTCACAATCTAACTTTAAAAATGTATTTCTAAAAATATTTTATTTTTGGTATGAATTAAATTTGTTCTTGATTCATTCTTTCTTCATCAATGTTAGCATTCAGATAATAAATATGATTTAAAATTTTCTAATTTTATTATACACAAGGGAGGGAGGTTTCTTTTTATACCCATAAGGTTTTGTTATGAGATGACAGGTCAGAAACAAATGCTTTCCACCCAAAGAAATGATCAATTTTTGGCATGATGGATGACCTTAATGTCCTTAGTCAACCTTCATAACAGCCTTCCCACGAACTGAAAGATCACAGTACACCCTCCAAAAACACGTGCAATTAGTAACTCTCAACTAAAATTAACTGAGGAAAGAACACAAACAGAACTGCTGTAGTTAATCAATACCAAGTAATATCCTCTCTTCTCTAACATATGGAACAATCTGTGGATGGGAAACTCTTCTTCATCTAATTCAGAGGCCCTGGGAATTCGTCATGGACAGGTGTGTCTCTGCCCCTAGGTGTTGGGATGTTTTAAATTCTAATGAGAGAAATTAAGCTCATAGATATTGAAGTTAGAATTGGCTTCTAATCCAGGTTGGTCCAACTATCTATTTGGGTGACTTGGGTCTCAACGTCATCGTCTGTAAAATTAAGGGGGGGGGGAGAAATCTTCTTGCAAGTTTATTTTGAAGACTAAATAAATTAATATGCATAAAAGACAGCACAGCATATGGAAGAAAGGAATTGGTTAATCAATGGGAGCTGCTCACAGGAGTAGTAGCACTAATGGCATAGGAAATAAAACAGAAGAAAAATTTCAACAATAATGAAAACAGGATTCTATAGAACTAACTTTAACTCTCTCAAAGGTAAAACTCCTGGGATGAAGTATACTAATGATAGTATCCTAATGGAAATATCTTTTTCAACAAAGACTGTTCTATAGTATTGATTGCTTAAGAGACTTACTGTTCATGTCAGATGTACTGAGAGGCAAAGGATATAGAAAAATTTTCAAGAAAAATCTCAATGAATCTAAAACATAACTAAAACAAACATATTCCTCAAGATGATTACTATAGCTAAGATATGGAACCAACCCAGATGCCCCTCAGTAGATGAATGGATCAAGAAAATGTGGTCTATATACACAATGGAATTCTATGCCTCCATCAGAAAGAATGACATTGCCCCATTTGTTAGGAAATGGAAAGACTTGGAAAAAATTATATTAAGGGAAGTAAGGCAGGCCCAAAGAAACGTAGGTCCTATGGTTTCCCTTATTTGCAATAACTAGTACATGTCTGAGTCAAGCGGAAAAGGTCAGATAAGTTGACGTTAGGTGAAATGAACCCCAAGATAAATATTCACATGTTTTTTCTTTCTTGAGATTGTTTCTAACACATTTATATGATTATTTATTTGTTGCTTTATATGTCCTTCCCCCACAGTATAACCCCTGCTTTCACTGTATTTCATGTCGGTATAATTTGTGGAGGGGAAGGGGAAAAACAAATTGTTTAAATAGGGATACAGGTGGACCCGTTGCAACAATGAGATGTACAAGTCGTTATGTCGAAAATGAATGTTACAACTTTGGTGCGGGGGGGGAGGGGCGGGGAGGATGGCGGGGCAGTGGGAGAATTGGAATGGATGAGAAGGGAAATGTATTCATTATCTTGCCCATGTAATTGTAACCCCTCTGTACAGTATTTTCACAATAAAAAAAATAAAAATTAAAAAAAAGATGATAAAAAGAAATCTAGCAGAGTGCTGGTGGCTCACACTTGTAATCCTAGCTAATCAAGAAGCTGAGTTCTGGGGATACTGTTCAAAGCCAGTCTAGGCAGGAAAGTCTGTGAGAATCTTATTATTTCCAATTAACCACCAGAAAGCCAGAAGTGAGCTGTGACTCAAATAATAGAGTGCTAGCCTTAAGCAAAACAGCTTAGAGACAGTGCCCCAGGATCAGTGCGCAGGTGCACGCACGGGCGCGCGGGCGCACACACACACACACACACACACACACACACACACAGAGGGAATCCCTATTTTATATAAACCAGAGCACTGTGCTTTCATGGTGAAAACTGCTGAATATATTAGTATGCATAAATCAACTTTCTTTGTATACACCCTATATATTCTTCCTATGCGCCTGAAGTAAACCTAGATATTCATAGGTTGAAAAGATCTAATGAAGGCTAAATCTATAAATCTCAACACCTTCTAATAGGCCCATGTAGTGTTAGGAGTTTGCTGTGGGTTTTAGATTAGAACGTTGCTGAGGCTGTGTAGAAGATGGGGTGGCTGGTGGTCATCAGTCATATTGAATAGTTAACTTAAGTCACTTAAAACTTATATCTCACTTAGGCTCATTATTTACTACAAAGATGATAAAGGAAGATTCAAAATTTGCACAGTCTTTTAAGTAAGCAAAGGAAGCTGGCCTTTCATTCCATCCTTTGACATTTTCTACAGCCTTTAAATAAAATTTCTATAGTCTCCCTTGGTATCCATGAAGGATTTGTTCCAAGACCTTTAAGGAAACCAAAATTGATGGATGCTGAATTCCTATGTAACATGGTACAGTGTTTACATATAACCTACACATTTCCTCATATACTTTAAATTATCTCTAGAATTCTCAGAGCACCTAGAACAATGTGAATTCTATGCAAATAGTAGTTGCATTTTATTGTTTAGAGAATAATGACAAAAAAACTCTATACATGTTTAGATGTCATTTCTTTTTGAATGCTTCTAGGGCTAGTATAATCCACAGATATGGAACTTACAAGTAGGAAAAGCTGACCATATTTCTATCTTGAATATGGAAATGATGAGTTGGAATTTCTAGGAAGTCAATTTTAAAAGCCTAAGTTTGAAGTCAAAGAAACAAGACATACCTCAATTTAAAATTTGTTTTTGAAGAAAGACAACAAATACTACATCTTGGACTTATTTCTTTCATTTGCAAAATAAACAATTTAAATTTATTTTAAAGGACATCCATTAACTCTAAAATCCTCTATAACACTAAGCAAGATAAAGCAATGAAGTAATTTAATTATGGTTTCTTAGCATAACTAGTCTGGCTGCTCTATCAGGAGAGCTCTCCTGGTATACAAGCACTTCAGGCTTGAATATATTTTGTGGTCTATCATGACTACATAATGGATAATCCTGAATGCCTTCAATTAAACAGATTTAAATTCCCTAAAGCATGCAGTCATCTTGATTAAAATACCAACAGTTTATTACAGATGGAGTATTTCCAAAAGAGGATAATGCTTTTCAGAGAGCAGGTGTTCCTGCATTTTATTTAAATGGCTAGTTGAAAGAACGCAAAGGCCTTTTGTTTCTGGCTGAGGCTGGATAAACTTTAGACTACAAAAAATAAATTGTCAAAGCAAATTTAAAGACTTTCCCAAATTCTCTTTAGTGGGCTCATGGCTCCATGTTACTTAATCTGATTTAACTTTATCTATATACAACTGACTTAGACAAATAAGGAAAATGATGGGGGTAAAATTAGATCCATGAAAATCAACTTATATGTGGTAGACCCCTTATTCTATTTCCCATTACTTCCTTTATTTTTTATGCTAAATCTGTAGTGGTCTGGAAAACAATTTATTGAAGTTTAAGGAGAAACTTAATACTGAATATGAATGTGTTAAAATGTAGGTAAAAAATAAGAAATCATTTAAAAGTAAATATAGCATCATTAAAACAAATAATTACTAGCTGGACACTGGTGGCTCACACCTGTAATCCTAGCTACTCAGGATGCTGAGATCTGAGGATCACGGTTCAAAGCCAACCTGGGCAGGAAAGTCCTTGAGCCTCTAATCTTCAATTAATCACCAGAAAACCAGATGTGGCGCTGAGGCTCCAGTGGTAGAGCACTAACCTCAAGCTGAAGAACCGAGGAACAGCGCCCAAGCCCAGAGTTCAAGCCCCATGACCAACAAAAAAATAAAATAAAATAAAAAGAATAATTACTAAGTCCAAAATTAATGGCACAGTCTATTTATTTTAGACTAACATACTAATGTTTAACATACTAATGTTTATTGACATTTATGAAAATTTAAACATAATGGCAGAAATGACAAGCAATCTAATCCTAATTTCAGAATACCCCTGTTCATGCCCAAGTTGATCCACTTTATTATTATTATTATTCTTGCCATTACTGGGGTTTGATCTTAGGCACTTACACTTTCTGGGTGATGCCATTCTTCTTGAACCATACTTCCAGACCCTCCTTTTCTTAAAAAAAAAATAAGTGTTTTTATTGTGAAAATACTGTACAGAGGGGTTACAGTTACAGGAGGAAGGTAATGAGTACATTTCTTATCAAGCATTGTTGCCTCCTTCTTTGTTTTTCCCCTACCATCCCTTCCCTTCCATTCCACAACTACACTCCCTCCACCCCCACCCCCGCCTAAATTGTAAAGTTCATTTTCAACATAGCATCTTATACATCTCATTGTTGCAATGGATCCACCTGTATCCATATTTAAACAATTTGTTTTTTCCCTTCCCCTCCACAAATTATACCAACATCAAATACAGTGAAAGCAGGGGTTATACCGTGGGAGAGGGTCATACAAATCAACAAACAAATCACCTTATAACTACTCTAAATACAATAGCAAGAAAAAAAAACTACTTGTGTCCTTATCTTGGGGTTCATTTCACCTAACATCATCTTATCTGACCTTTTCTGCTTGTCTCAGACATATGCTAGTTATTGCAAATAAGGGAAACTATAGGACCTACGTTTCTTTGGGCCTGGCTTACTTCACTTAATATAATTTTTTCCAAGTATTTCCATTTCCTAACAAATGGGGCCATGTCATTCTTTCTGATGGAGGCATAGAATTCCATGTTGTATATATACCACATTTTCTTGATCCATTCCTCTACTGAGGTGCATCTTAGCTATGGTAAATAATGCTGCAATAAACATAGTTGTGCTGGTAGCTTTAGTATGGTCTTGTTTGTGAACATTTGGGTAAATGCCCACAAGTGGGGTTGGTTGGGTCATAGAGGAGCTCTATGTGAAGTCTTTTTTTTAATTTAATTTTATTTTATTTGTGAACATACTGTACAGAGGAGTTACAATTACATGGGGAGGATAATGCGTACATTTCTTACCAAGCATTGCAGCCTCCTCCTTTGTTTACCCTTCACATCCCTTCCCAGCCTC